>NW_026138304.1:22500-214511 GCF_025592945.1 Manacus candei
GCCCGGTCCCCGAGGCCCCTTTTGGCCGGGGCAGCTCGCTCGGCAGCGGGCGGCGGCGCGGCGACCCGCTGCGCTCTCCGGCGCTGCCTGCGGGCGGGGGGCGCTTCCCCCGAGCCTTTTCTCTCCCCCCTTTTTCTCTCTCTCGTCTTTCTCTCTGGCTCGCCGTCGCGGCTCCAGCCGCACCGCCGCCCGGCGCTGCTCGCGGCTGGCACCCACGGGCGCCACCCGGAGCCAGGCCGGCACCGGCACCTCGCCTGTTCCCAAGGACACCTGAAAGGCTCGCGGGGCCGCGCGGCCGTCACAAAGCCCGGCACGGTAAAGAAGCCCCTCCCCGGCGGGAGGGGCGACACCTCGCCTGCCACGGGAAGCCCACGGGCAAAGGAGACCGCCCGGCCCGAACACCGGCCTCCGCCGCGCCTCTCGGCCGGCCACGGAGGAGCGCCGGCCCGCCGGGGGCCCTCTCCCACGCCTCCCGAAAAGCCTCATCCATCGTCGCTCGGGGAACGGCCCCACGGCCACTCTCGCTCAGCCTGCCAACCCCGCGGAGGACGGCCCGTGCCGCCCGAGGCCGCCGACGCCGGCGGCCCGCACGCGGTATACTTTCTCCACGGCTCTCCCGGCCCGGCAGGAGGCGGGTGCCGCCGGACGCCCGGCTCCGGACAACCCGCGCTTCCGGCCCTCCCGGGCCCACGGCCGCCTCCGCAGAGCGGTGCCACCGGCTCGGAGGCGTGGGCCGCGGACGGCCCCCGCTCGCCCCGGCGGCACCTCCGGCGTGCGAAAGCGCCACCGACCGCACCGCGGGGCCACCGGCTTTCGCCCGCCTCGCGGCCGTCGGCTTCCCCCGGAAAGGCCGGGGGACGGCGACGGGGAGAAAAACCAAAAAGTCCCCGAAAAAAGCACGCGCGCCTCTCGCTCGCCGTGCTAGCCACGGCCGCCCGGGGTTCGGGGCGGGGCCCGCGCCCCTCGCTCCCCTCTCCCTGCCCACGGGCTCGCGCCTCGGCGGCCGCCGGCCACTGCCGGGCCGCCTTCGCGCTCTCTCTCTTTCTCTCTCTTCTTCCCCGGCGCGCTCAGCGTGCTGCGCGGCTTAAGGCCGCCAGAGGAAAAAAAAAAAAAAAAAAAAAAAAGGGCCGGGAGGGCGCCCCCACTTCGCCCGCAACCCGGCCCCCGGCCGGCAGACCTCCGCGGAACCCAGCCCTCCGGCAGCCAGGCCGGCGGGGCAGGCCCGACCGCACGGGCCGCCCGGCCGCCGTGGCTCTGGTGCCGGCCGGAGAGGAGGAAGGGGCGAGGCGCCGCCGCCTCGCCCGCCAACGGCCATCGTACGTCTCTCTCCGGGGCTCCGGGCAACTCTGTCGGGTTCTCGCTCTGCCGGCGCGGCCGCCGGCCACACCCTGGCCGGCTGGCGCCGCCGCCTTCGGCCCGCTGGGCGGGTCCCCGGCTTAGGGCCGAGGAAGGGGGGACGAACAAAAGAGGCGAGGCGCGCCCAGGGAAGCGCCGCCTCGCCCGACAACGGGCAGTCCCGTCACCGAGCCCCTCCGGCAACCGACCGGGCCCAGGCAAGGCCGCACGCCCACCGCCAGTCCCCGGCACGCCGCCGGCACCGCTGCCGCCGTCAGCCGAGGACAGGGCGCCGCCACCCAGGCCCGGACCATCTTCGGGGCTCTCGGGAGGTGGCCGGGGAAAAAAAGCCCACGCGGGCTCCACCCTTCCAGCCCCGGCCGCCAACTGCCCGCAACAATGCCCGCCGCCACCGCACGACGGGCGCCGGCTTAGGGCCGGCCCATGGGAAGGACGAGACGACGCCGCCTCGCCGCCCTCGCACACCACCGCCTTCGCCCGGGGCCCTCGGGGAGCCGGCAGCCGCCACCGGCTCGGGCTGGACGCTGCTGGGCCCCCGCGGGCCCCCCTCGGCCGTCCCAGTCCCGCAACTCCCTTGGCTGCGCTTTCGCGCTCGGCTCTCGTCTTCCTTTCCCGTCATCGGACCCGCCCCAGGAAGCCGGCCGAGTGCCCCGCGGCTTTCTCGCCGGCCTTCCTGCCGCTCGTGGGGTTGGCCGGCCCGTGGCACGCGCCGAAGGCCGCGCTCGGCAGCAGACGCGGAAGAAAAGGGGCCCTCGGAACCCGCGCTGCTAGACAACCCCTGCCCATAGTACGGACAGACGCGTCCTGGCCCGGCCGGGTCGCCAAAGCGGCTCGAGGCTCCTCAGCGGGGAGGCGCGCGAGAGCAGGCCGCCTCTCACCTCGACCTAACTGGAGGCGGCGCCCGACAGCGACCCCTTGGCCGACTTCCGGGGCCGGCCGCGACAACACGTCTACCCCGAAAATGCCGCCGGGCGCCTAAGTCCCGCCGGAGCCGGGTAGACCTGGTGGCCCGGAGCCGGGACGCCGGCGGGGCGCAGGCCGGCGGCCGCGGCCGCGGCGGCCGGATCGGCCGGTCCCGGAACCGGGTAGACCTGATGCTCGCCAGCCCCGGAACCGGGTAGACCTGATGCTCGCCAGCATCCGGCGGGGCACGAGGCCGCTCGGCCCCGCTCGAGTGGGGAAACGGGTCGACCCCAAAAACCGGGACAACAGGTCTACCCGCCGAGCACGGACAACAGGTCTACCCGCCGGGCTCGGACACCAGGTCTACCCGCCGGGCTCGGACAAAAGGTCTACCCGCCGGGCTCGGACACCAGGTCTACCCGCCCGACTCGGACACCAGGTCTACCCGCACGGCACGGAACACCGGCCTACCCGCCGGGCTCGGGCACCAGGCCTACCCGCCCTACTCGGACACCAGGTCTACCCGCACGGCACGGACAGCAGGTCTACCCGCCGGGTTCGGACAAAAGGTCTACCCGCCCGGCTCGCACACAGGGTCTACCCGCCCGACACGGACACCAGGTCTACCCGCACAGCATGGACAACAGGTCTACCCGCCGGGCTCGGACACCAGGTCTACCCGCCGAGCTCGGACAAAAGGTCTACCCGCCCAGCTCGGACACCAGGTCTACCCGCCGGGCTCGGACACCAGGTCTACCCGCCGAGCGCGGACAAAAGGTCTACCCGCCGGGCTCGGACAAAAGGTCTACCCGCCCAGCTCGGACACCAGGTCTACCCGCCCAGCTCGGACAACAGGTCTACCCACCGGGCTCGGACAAAAGGTCTACCCGCCGGGCTCGGACACCAGGTCTACCCGCCCAGCTCGGACACCACCAGGTCTACCCGCCGGACTCGGACAAAAGGTCTACCCGCCCAGCTCGGACACCAGGTCTACCCGCCCAGTTCGGACAACAGGTCTACCCACCGGGCTCGGACAAAAGGTCTACCCGCCCAGCTCGGACACCAGGTCTACCCGCCCAGCTCGGACACCAGGTCTACCCGCCCAGCTCGGACACCAGGTCTACCCGCACGGCACGGACAACAGGTCTACCCGCCGGGCTCGGACAGCAGCTCTACCCGCCGGCACCCCCGCCGCCGAGCCCAGTCGGCCGCCGCCCTGCCACCTTAAGACAGTCCCGGCTACTCCCCCTTTTTACCCGCGCCACAGACAACGCCCTTTCTTTCCCACTCGGAGCCCCGGGCAGAAACGGTGGCGCCTCGGCGCCCGCCGAGGGCCTCGGCTAAGCGCTTGGAACCCGCTCGAGCCGCCCGACTCGGAGAGTGCGTCGAGCCGACGAGCCCGGAAAACAGGTCTACCCGCCGGCCTCGGCTACCAGGTCAACCCGCCGGGCTCGGACACCAGGTCTACCCGCTGTGCACGGACACCAGGTCTACCCTCTGGGCACGGACAGCAGGTCTACCCGCTGTGCTCGGAGACCAGCTCTACCCACCGAGCTCGGATTATCTTGCGTTTGGTCAGCTTGCATGATAGGGCGACACGCCGTCTGGTACAGGAAGCCAACAGCATACCACCTCAAGTATAAGTGCCTGCTTTACCCATTTTATTTACCTGTGGGCGGGGCTCTGGGTAACAAGCTCAGGCAAGCTGTCACCAGAAATTTGTTTCACCTTTTGATACTACCGCTGGCTGTTGAGGCCAGCTGAACATCACCCCTCCGGCCTGGGGCAGAGGTCGACTTGGTTACCCTTTAACGGGCATCCAGTGGGACCAGCGAGGAGGTGCAACCTCTGGAGCTGTGCCCAGTCAGTAATGCAGAGCCCATCTTACTACTAAGAGAATCATAGTTACTTCCACCAATTTCAAGGTCTTGACATCTGACACCACGAGTCAAATGTCCCCCCCGTTCTCCATTTCAGAGTCTCTTCCCCCTCCCAATTCCAGGGGTTTTTTTCCCCCAATTTTGGGTTGTTTCCCCTCCAGTTTGATGGTCCCTCCCTCCCCCCGCATTTCGGGCTCTCTCCCCCCCACTTCGGGTTGTTTTCCCCCCCATTTTGGGGTCTCCCGCCTCCCCCCAGTTTCGGAGTCTTTCCCTCCCTTTACATGCAGGGTTTGGTGCAGCTCGTACAGACTCAGCTCCCAGGTCTTGTTGGCACTCTGGGCGCTCACAGGGCCAGCCATGGCCCTGGGGGCGAGGGGGCATTCTGTCACCTCGGGACCCCCAGAAACCCCCCAAAAGCCCCCCGGGAATTCCCATGCACCCCTCGACCACCCTCAAACAACTGTGACCATGCCAAACCCCCATGTGCCAAACCTGGATCTAATCAGGAGCAGTGCTTAGGCTGTAATCTCGTTAGGGGCTGGGGAGGGAGGAGGATCTCCAGGTGGCAGAGCTCAGCCCCACACAACACCTACAGCTGAATTCCACATGTGGTTGTCCCAGGAACATCCTTTCGTGGTGAAGTGCTGGCAGGGATTGCCGAACTGGCAGCTGCCCCTCTGGAAAAACTCCTTCTCCCCCCTCACACCCCATCCAGCAACAACCCAGCTGCGCTTCAGGGAATTCCCAAGCTTTTCCTGCCTGGAACTGACCTGTTTCACGGGGCTTGCACACTCCAGTCCTTGGTGTCACCATTTCCCTTGCTGTCTGTGAGGTGGCAAACCCCACCAGCCTGAACCTGTTTCCAGAGTCAGGGAATAAACCCTTCACAAACACCAGGGACACAGCAGAAGGACACGCTCTCCACACAAAGGAAAACATGACGAACACCAAAGTGAGAGTGTTTTCATTGGAAAATCAACTTGGATGGCCACAGCAGAGAGCAGTGCAGCCACTTCCCACTGCTGACACGGGACTGAGGCTGAGGAAACCTAATTCCTCTTTCCTGTCCTTAAAAGGAAAGGAAGTGCTGCTTTCACTAAGGAATACTTTCATGTTTTAAATCTCAGTACCTGGATCCAGTGCACAGACTGGCAGTGACAGCACTCCCAGTGTGGCTTCAAGCCTGTCCCCTGCCCTGTTTTTGGGGACAGTGTCACTGGGGTAACCCGAAACACTCCCACACCCCAGTGGGATGTGATGGTATCGACATCCAGAAAAAAATTCACTCCCTTTCGCACTGCATGGTCTCTCCCGGGTGGATCCCCATGAGGTTTTGGGGGGCAGGAGATTTCCCAGAGAGCTTCAAAGCCCCCCTGTCTTGTGCTCCTCATCACTGTGCCCACCAGCCATGCTTTTAACGTTATTTCCCAAGCAATCCAAACTAATTCCTAATGGACATCTCCCACTCAGCTTGTGGCATCTGCAGCCAAAAACATTCCAACTCCTCCGGGTGACAGGAATCACACACCAGGACCCGAAGAGGGCTCCAGAACACACCTTTTCCTAGCAAAAAGGGCAGGAGGAACCTCTGGACTGGGAAGTGGCTGTGATTAAACACCTTGTCTGTGCTCTGCTCGGCTCTGGCTCCCACAAACCCAATCATGTCAGAGGGAAAGAAGATAAAAACCTCCCTGAGCGCGGCTAAACCGATTAAACCAAGACATGGAGCCATGCCCGGGGGGCAAAGGAAATATAAATGGGCAGCTGTGCTGTCATAAAAAAAGGCTCTGTGATATTTCTTGGGTGACCTTTTATTCGCTCCCATTGCTGGGCAGGTGGGATTGCCCAGGGAAAGCTGCTCATGGAGGGAGAAGGGCTCTTCAGGCTGATGGTTTGCACACCTACTGGGGCTCCAGGTGAGTGGCGAGGCTCAGGTGAGGGAAGCACCAGGTACAAAACCTCTGGAAACCTCTGGAAAGCCACAGGCTGACACACCCATTCCCAGCTGGAATGTGCACCAAGCCTCTCCTGCAAATCCTGCACACACAGTGAGCTCTGCACTTTGTTAATTAAGGCAATGAGTAAGTAAGGACGATGCCACTTTTGGCATTCCAGCTCTTCCCTATTGAGATAAGGACCTGCCTCGCTGCCTGTGCTCACTCCCATCCTCATTGTTGTTATTCCACCATTCCACACCTCCAACCACAAGACAATGCAGGCACAGCCTTGCAAAACCCCGAACTGTGTGTGTGTAGGATAACGACGGGATGGGCATGCAGAAGCCTGGGATTCTTCCAGGGCACAGGGGATGCCACATGCTCTGGGGAAGCAGGATCACCACCTTGGGTGTCACCGCGGGCACGCGGATGCCAGGAACGGGCTGGGAGGGCAGAGGGAATATGGAGAGACACACCCTAAGGCCAGGACGAGGAGACACAGTAAATGGGCTCATTTCTGGCAGGAAAAGGCACTGAGGTCAATGGTCACTCCCCCCGCGCCGCGGCCGCATGAGTGGACAGCATGAGTGTTCCAAGCCCTGGCTGGCCCTGGATTCCAGGACAACCCTTCCAAGGGCTGCTTCCCCCTGCAGTAATTCCTGCGACAGAGGGACAGAAATAGAAGGTTTTTTGGGAGCAAGTCCCAGCTGAGGCTGGAGAACAGAACACTGATGTTGCTGCAGTGAAAGCCCTGTGTTTACTCTACATGGGCAGCAGAGTTTTGAGTGTGTTTTTCAAAAAAACAGGCATGTGCAGCCTCCCTGTGCAGCTGCTGTGAGGCTGCAGCAGGTGTACGAAATCCTGGTGGGAGAGCAGGATTTTAACCTGCTGGGATAAAAAAACAGCCCCTCTGTCACACTGAGCCCACAGTAACACCAGGGAAGGCTCCCAGGTCCTGCTTGGGGTGTTTGTCAGCCACCCCAAAGCACTGCTGTTTATCAGAAGTGCCCTTTCTGAGTCCTTTTGGATTATTCCCCCTTGTTGCTGCTGGAGTTCTCCCCATCTATTGGTCTGGGAAGGGGAAGGAGCACATGGTGCTGCTGTGGACTGGCATGAGCTCCTGGCTTTTGCTCCAACTCTGCCTCTTCCCTCTGCTGAGCTGCCTCCAGCTGCCACAGGACTCACCCACCCCTGTCTCCCCCTAAACTCTGTTTTTGAGTCCCGTTTGTAGGAGCAAATTTTGACTAAAGTGTCTTTTTTGTGTGTGTTTTCCAGACCAGAGGACACAGTGCTGTGTTTTGGCCCATCTCAGCCCTCCTGCAGCCCCCTGTTCCGTGGGGGACAGTGCAGGCAGTAGGTACCTGAGTCCTGTGTGTGCTGATACTCCCAGGAGTCCCCTCGGCCCTCCAGAGCTGCCTCAGCATTACAGAACCTTTTGGATTTAGAGGATTGCAGGGTCTGGATTGAGCAGGGATCTCTGTGCAGGAGCTGTGAGAGGAGGTCACCGGCCCCCCCGGCCTCAGGGCCGTGGGCAGGTGTTGCAATCTGCTTAAATATTGCAGAAAGACTTTTTATATTCGAATGTTCCCTTGAGCAAAATTAAAGCTCATACGAGTTATCTGTTGAGACCAAAACTGTTGTATTAATTGCTAAGAGATGCAAAGAGAAAGAGGAAAAAATAAGAAAAGGTTAGAAAACGCTAAGATTAATTTTTAGGAGCAAAGAAAAAGATTACCACCGCACAAACTACCTTTTCGTCTGTGCCAATTTGTGGAGTGGGGGGAGAGAAAGAAGCGGTTTTCACCTTTTTTTTTTCTCTGGTCTGTGCCGCTTTCAGTGTGATGTTATCTCTTTAGCTGCAGGGGGTCTGGAATGCAGCCAGGATGTAGGCAGGCTTCACTGCTCCCACCGGCCCGGTCTCAGGCTTGTGCAGAGGCCTCAGTCCCACTGTACCTCTCAGGGTGGAAAAACTCACGCTGGTAGTACGGTGGGTCCCGGTCCACTCTAAGACAGCAGAGGTCCAGTCTTCTGGTGATGGGTAGGCAGCTTTCGGTGGCAGGAGAAAAAAGGTGAGGGTGAGGCGGGGAGAAACTCTTAGCTGGTAAAGCCAATTGTCTTTCCCACTCCTCTTTCCCTGATTTTCCCAAATTTCTCTTCAGCTTTTATAGTGTTCAAAGGAGGTAGTCTGTGGTGTTTTGGCACGTAGCCCTGTTCAGATGTTCGCAGAGATATGATAACTGTGAACAATACCAGGATCTTTTGGCAGGAAAACTCCCGTGGGAAGACTCTGGTGAGAACTTCTGGTGGAAAACTGACACAGAAGTTTTGGTAGGAAGTTTTTGACAGGCAGAAACAATGGTAAAACATAATTTTTGGCATTTGTATGTTATCTGTCTGTCACAGCCCGTGCCAGCTTGTGTGGAGGCCCCGTGCCCTTCCTGCTGTGGCTGCGTTGGCAGCTGAGGGGGCTCCCTCTGCTCAGTTTTTGAGCTGTGCCTAAAGTTCATGTCCAGCTGTCTTCGATACTTTGGAGAACGGACTCCTTCCGACCTGGGGCAGGTTGGCCAGGCTGGGGGAGTCCCCCAGGGCGTGTGGCAGTGTGTCACAGGGCCCTTTGTGACAGGGTGGGCATCGCCCATGGCATGGTATGGGGCAGGGTGTCACAGGGCCCTTTGTGACACGTGATGACTTAGTACCGGTGGTGACACGGCAACGGCTCAGTGCTCCTCGGAGCATGCGACGGGGCAGACGGGACGGAGCTGTGCTGTGCGGAGCCCCCGCGCAGCCAACTCTTTCCTTGCTGACCCGGAGCGTTTCGGTGGATTTTCTGTGGTGCGAGTGTCCTCGAGGCCGGACCGTGGGACTTGGTGACGCGGAGCTTTTGCGAGGTGTCCCCAATCCCTGCGGCAGCTGCCCTTGAGGCCGCACTGCAGGCCTTGCTAACCCCTAGTGTTTGCTAGGCTTTTCTGTCTTTCAGGTGCCCTCGAGGTCAGACTGCAGGACTTGCTGACCCATACCATTTCTTAGGCTTTTCTCTCTTTCAGGTGCCCTCGAGGCCAGACCGCAGGATTGGGGACCCGGAAATTTTCCGGAGTCTCCAATCCCTGCGGTAGGTGGCCTCGAGGGCAGCCTGCCAGACTCAGTGACCCGGAGATCTTCCGAGGTGTCTCTCTCTTGCAGGTACCCTCAAGGCTAGACCGTGGGATGGCAGGAAGACGCCTGAGCCTGCTCAGGCCCTTTCGGATGAAGACGGAAGACCCTGGAGCTGCCCCATCCCAGCAGCCTGAGAAGATGGAGCAGTTGCATCCCCTGCAGGAAGGTGAGTGGCACGTCTGGGCCACAGGGCTGGTGGCTGCAGCTGGCTGTGCCTCATCCCATCCCGTCTCCTGGGGACATGACCAGGGAAAGGGAGGGGGGAAGAGGGCCCGGGACTGTTCCCCTGGCAGCTCCATGCACTGGGAATGCCGGGGCTGGCCCTGCCTGTGGAGTGCAGGGCTGGGCCGTGTTCTCCGGCCTGTCCCACAGCCCCTCAGCTCTGACTGTGCTCGCTCTTTGCCAGACCCAGACCGGGACCGGACACAAGAGCAGGACCGTGCCCGTGGCCGCTTCCGCAGGGCAACACAGGTACCTGCAGCCATGGCCTCTGGGCTGGGCCTGCTGTCACTGCTCAGGCTGGCACCTCTGTCAGAACTCACCATGGCACGTCCCTCTCCTCCCTGCTCTCCGTTCTTCTGCAGACCTTTCTGAAATTCGTGGGTATTCGGCGTAAAAGGACCACAACCAGCCCAACTGAGGTCGTGGCACAGCCGGACCCCAGCCCGACTGAGCTCAAGGCGGACTCTGATGTCACCACCGCACTGACTGATGGCACAGGAAACTGTGACGTGTCGCCGACTGTTCACACAACAAAGTCTGACCCTGCTTTGCCTGATGATACGACAGACACCGAGAGCCCATCGATCGATCGCAATGCAATCTCTGACATCGTGTTGAGCGATGAACCGACAAACTCTGACGCTGCACTGCCTGATCTTGCTGTGGAGGCCGACGCTGCAATGACCGAGGGCACTCCAGACACTGACCTCGTGCCCACGGAGAGTGTGAATTATGCTCCCACTCCAGATATTTTTGAGGAGAATGGTGTCTCCAGTCCAGAGCAAGTAAGCAGCCTGTGTCCAGGGCTCAAGCCACTCCAGGGGTTGTGGCCCCTCAAGTGAGCTCCCCTGGGCCCTCTCAGCCTTTGAGGCCAGCACAGTGTGGTGGGAAGGGAAGTACTTGTCAGAGAAGCTGGGCAAGTTGGCAGCTCTTCCCCCATGCCTCCTCCAGGTGCCAACCTTCATCAGGAACATGCACCAGAGACTGACAGCCAACGCAACTCCAGAAGAGAAGCTGCTGGCGGAGTTTCTGAGGGTGATTGAGGCACACCCTGCTGATGTTGTGGTGACCCTCCTGCACTGTGCCCCATCGTGTGACAGGTACATGGCCTCCCTGACTTCAGGGCTTGGGGCTTACCAGCCTTTCCTCACCCTGTCCATCCCGTCCCACGTGGTCTGCCAGAGGGATGGAGAGTTCTGGGACCCTCTGGCCCCTCTGTTTCCCAGCCCTGCCATGTCAGCCCCGATCCTGCTGCCATGGTCCCTCCCTGCTCCTCAAGGCACTTTGGCTGACACCCCCCTGACACAGAATTCTGGCCCCGCAGAGCTGCTGCCATCATGTGGAAGACCATCGCCTCATCGGAAACGACAGTGGAGAAGGTGCTGCCAAAGCTGCTCTGCATGATGGAGGACTGGCCACTGCACAGCACGTCCACCTCCGACGGGGACAAAAGAGATATCTTTGCCCTGGCTGTGAGTTTCTGGAACTCGACTTTACTTGCCCACAGGTCGCTTCTCCAGCAGCTCTCCATCCTCCCCGAGTGCTGCATCTCCCTGCCTCAGGAGCTGGGCTGCAAACCTGGCTTAGGGGCAGGTTCAGGGGCACCAGGCTGGGGGCTGCCCCTGCATCTTCCCTGGCCTCTCCCTCCCACACTTGGGCCCTTTCATATGGACATCTGGGCACTGAGAGCTGTGTGCGGGTGCTTTATCTTTTGCAGGCAACCAGGGTGATTTGGGAGATTCTCCAGATGCTCCAATGCCCAGAGCCATTGACAGAGTATTCCCCCCGTCTCCTCGTGGATCTGCTCCTCCAGATTTTCATCAGCACAGAGCAGATGCCAGAGGAAGTTGACGCCTTGTGGAGGGAATGCCAGGAGCAACGCAGCCTTCCCACAAACTCCAAGAGGTGCTCAGTCCCAGTCCTGTCCCTCTCATGCCCTCGGGGCTGCTCAGGGCTCCCAGCATGACCTGGGCTTTGCTCTGCACACAGCTTTGTAGTGCTGACCTTGAAGGCCCTGCTTTGTCGTCTTGAGTGTGAAGATGTGGTGGTTTCAATGGAACGGAAGCGTGGCTGGGACACGCTCCTCAACTCTGACACCCACCACTATGCAGTGGGTTTGCTGGCCAGGTGAGACTCCCTTGTCCCCGCTGCCCCTGTCATTTCTGCCTGTGCATGCGGCACCCCACACAGTGCCCGTGGTCATGGGCCAGAGGGCCTTGTCACCCAGGGATGGCCGAGCAGAGTGGAAAAGGCTGGGAGAGGCGGCTGCACAGGAGGAGCCACTGGTCAGAGTGCCCTCGTCCCCTGCCGGGGTGCTGGGGAAAGACCAGGACTCTGTGAGACCGTCCCGGGAGAGCTTTGCCCACCCAGCTCAGGGTTGATGGTGCCTGTTTCCCCCTGGCAGGGAGATGCGTCGTGCCTCGAGCCCCTTGTATCACCGGATTGCCCTCTCCCTGCTGGGGCTGCTCATCAGGGAGAAGCCCGGTTGGGAGCTTCCCGCCGTGGCATTCCTTGTGGAGGTGAGCCTGATGGCGAGCGCTGCCTTGCTGACCTGCCTCTACCTCTCTGCCCTCTCGCAGCCGCAGCTGCCCGGGACGGCGCCGTGCCCTGTGCTGCTGCCTGGGCCCAACCCTGTGCGGGTCTGGGCTCCTGCCGGCCGGGCACCCCCTCACTGCTCCGTGCTTTTCAGGTCCTGGACTGCCCAGACATGACTGAATGGAGTGACAGCTTCCTGGAGATCCTTTCCAGGCGCCTGTGGAGCCAGTGCACAGAGATGCGTCGCCTGGTGCTGAGAGGTCTCGTGGTGCTGAGCAAGGATCCTGGGATGGTGAGGAAGGGGCAACTGGCTGAAGCTGTGCCAGCAGCATGGGGCTGGGGAGCGCAATCGCTTGGGCTTGGCTGGGCCAAGGGGAGGTTTAGCTTGGGGAGTAGGGAAAGGTTCTCCACTCAGAGGGTGCTCTGACACTGCAACAGGCCCCACTGGGAAGAGGTCACAGCCCCAAGGCTGCCAGAACTCGAGGACAGCACTCTCAGGGACACGATGGGATTGGTGGGCATGGTCCTGTGCAGGGCCAGCAGTTGGGCTCAATGATCCTTGGGGGTCACTTCTAACTCGGGATATTCTGGGATTCCGTGATTCGTGGCTTCACAGCACAGCATTGTGTTCCACACAGGCTGACGGCATGCGGAGCCTGACACAAAGCCTCATGGACGTACTGTGGGATACAGACGGAGAGCTGGTCAGGATGGCCCTCTCTGTGTTCATCAATCAAGTCCAGGACAGAGACATCCAAATCTCCACCCCCACTGCCCTGCAGCTGGCTGAGGTGCTCCAGCCCCTCTTTGGCAATGTAAGGCTCTGTGCTCCCCCCGCCCCAGGCACTGGGTGCTACCAGCAAACTGTGGCCTGTGGACTTGCAGGCTTGTGCCCTGGTAGGCCTGGAGCTGAGGTCTTTTCCTCTTCCTTTCCATCAGGACAATATCCATGTGCAACTGCTCTCCATTCAGCTCTTCCGAAAGGTGATGGACTTGGGAGTGGATGAGGGAAAAGAAGCCCTGAAGACACACGTGGTCTACAGCCTGCTCCCACTTTTTTTCCACTGGCATAATGAGAACCAGCACGTGGCAGAAGTGAGAACTTGTGGGGTCTGGTGTCCCCGCGGCAGGGGGCTGGTTTGCCTCGTGCCCTGGCACCTCAAAGGCTCCAGTCTCTCCTCCTGGCCTTGGTCCAGGGACACGGGTCCTGTGCCCTGGGCTGTGATGCCATGTCCTGCTCTCTGTTGCTCTGCAGGCCTCTCGGGAAGCGCTGCTTGGTGCAGCGTGGTTTCTGAAGAGGAGTGATCTTGTGAAGCTGCTGAAGATGAAGCAGTCTTGGAGGTTCGGCGAGTGCCTGGTGAGGACGACCCCACAGCCCCAGCCCCCAGTGCCCAGAGTGTGGGGCTGGCACTGTGCCCCTGCCCACTGCTGCAGCCACCTGTGGGACAGCAGCCTGCACCCCACAGGCTGCCGCCTTGCCTGGGGCGTGCGGGCTCCTCTGCCCGCTCCTCTGCCCCCGAGCCAGGGTGCCGCTGGAGCCCAGTGCTGGGCGCAGGCAGCAGCCAGCCAAGGGGCAGAGCCCCAGCCAACCCTTCCCTCTGTGCCCTACCGCTCTCTCCAGCTGGAAAAGGACAAGGGAAGAGTGGCCAAGTATCTGTGCCAGACCCTACCATACCTGGAGAGCCCACAGGAGCTCGTGCGAGAGGCGGCCCTCAGGTTCATTGGTGAGCCACAAACTCGCGGTCCCTCCCCGCCCCGGCAGCAGGATGCGGCCCAGGGATGTGCTGTGGAGCCCTGAGTGCCCTGGTGGCTGCTGCCAGCCTGTGCCAGCCCAGCCCAGGGGCATCCCAAGGCGGGAAGGCCCCGGGCTCAGCCCTGCCAGGGCAGGAGGGCGTGTGGTCGGACCAGCAGCGCCGCCGGGGGGGAGCTGTGCCACTGGGGCCGTGACAGCATCTGTGTTCCCAGGGGTGGCCGGGAGGTACCTGAAGGGACAGAAGGTAGACCTGCAGATCGTCATTGATGGTGAGTCAGGGCAGTGGGGCTGCTGAATGGAGCACAGAGCCCGGGGCAGGGAGCTGCAATCCTTCCCTGGCTGTGGAGGGCTCTGCTCCCTGCAGAGATGAGGAACGGCTTGGGCAGAGCAGAGAGAGATTCCAGGGGCACGGGGGGTATTGGTGGCCAGCACCTCCTGGCTGATCCCGTTGGGCCCTCCTCTGTCCTGGCCATGGCAAGAGTTGGGTGGGATGGTCCTGGCAGGAGGGGCTTCTTGGCTCGCCAGAGATCTGCTCTCTGACCTTTTCTCTTCCAGTTATTGAAAACATGACTCACGAAAGTGCTGCTGTCAAAAGCCTGGCACTTCAAACCCAGAAAATCCTAAGAACTGTCCAGAGACCTGAGTCTTCTCCAGGTTCCAGCAGTTTGAAGATCAGCTCCAGAATGTGCCAAATAGGGAGGCTCCTCTGTGGGGCAGCTGCTGGAAGTCAGCGAGGAACTGATCCTGGGAAGCCTGTCTGATGGGACAGGCTTTCCCTGAGCCTGCGGGAAAGACCCCTCTCTGCAACAAGTTCCTCTTACCCTAACTTGAGAATATGAAATTCCTCTTAGCATACACAGAATCTCAGGAGTTTTTTTGGTGCCCGGTGTCCACAGGGCATCTGGGAAGAGGGGAAAAAGGGCCCTTGTGCTCCACAACACTTGCCCAAACGTGCAGTGGGGAAGGGAAAGTGCCCAAAAGGCCTTGGGGGCTTCTGCTGGAGCCTCAACACTTCCAGCAGAGTGGATGGGCAGAGCCTGGAGCTGTGGGGATCCCTGAGAAGCTGGTCCTCGGAGGTGGCCACAAGTCTTGTGCCAGCCAGGAAGCAGCATCTGTGGCCTGCCCGTGTGGTGCTGGGGCCACCCCAGGGAGGGCACGGGGCACCTCGGGCCACAGACAACCCCAGCAGGCTCTGCACAGGAGCAGCAGCACCCACACAGTCTAGAATTTTGGAAGTCAGGCTGGCAGCTTCAGTGCAGGGCTGAAAAAAGCAAACAACAGCCCTTCTCCCCAGGAAAGAAAGGCTGCAACCTTAGGCTTCCTGGTGCAGTTGGTGGGCCAGCCTGGGCACTCCATGGGCAGCAAGAGTTTTCTGGTGTGGCACCTTTGGTCTGGGAGGAATCTTGATCCCTATGGAATTTTGGGAGTTGGACTGGCAACTGCATCGCAGGGCTGAAAAAAGGGAACCGCAGCCCTTTCCCTCTGGAAGGAAAGCCTGGATCCTTTGGCTTTCAGGTGCAATTGGTGGGTCAGCCTGGACACTTGGTGGGCAGGGAGAGCTTTCTGGTGTGGCACCTTTGGTCTGGGAGGAATCTTTGTCCATAGGCAATATTGGGGGCCATAGCAGGAAACAGTCTGCATATGCCAAAGGTGCAGGAAATGGCAGTGACATTGCTGGGAGTAGAGACTGTGCTGTCCCCAGTCAGGGATCACTCAGGGCAGTGGTGCTGTAGCAGGTTTCCAAGTTTTCCTCCAGCAGCCCCATAGTGAGGCTGTTCCCATCCCCAGTTATGGAGAAGGACATGAGAGAGAGGAAGAAAAGATTTTTACTGAAGTCTGGGGACATGCCCCACTCCCATGAGGTGAAACTCCATTGATGAGGTCTGATTTTCAATTTTCTATTGAAATATTTAACTCTACATGTCCCCTCTCCCCTGTTTGGACTCCTGTGAGTGAGAGCATTTCTTTCTCTCTTTGGTGCTCACTGAAGCTGTGCAGGCAGCTCAGAGGGTGACCCATGGAGCTGTGGGTGCCTCTGGTTGCATCCCAGTGCCCAGCTGTGCTCTGTGCTTTGGGAAAGGGCAGAAGTGCCTCTGCTGGAGGGCAACACCGCTCCTACCTGCAGAGCCCTTCCTGCCTGCACAGGGGCAATGCTGCCCAGCCAGGCTGTTTTCCTGCTGGGCAGGGAAAGGGACGGGCCTGAAGGCAGGGCATGGACAGAGCAGACATGCTGAAGTGTCCTCAGCACAAAGCAAACGTGGACTTCTGACTTGATCACTTGATGTCCCCCCCATGGAGGGACAACCAACCTCTTGCAGGTGGGCGGAGAGGCCGGGGCTGGGAATGGGGGTTGCAGGGGCTGCTCTGTGACAGTGGCCCTGGGGCACCTTCCCAGGCTGTCCATAGAACAAAAAGACACAGCCCAGCCCTTGCTCTGCTGGTCCCTCAGGTCTGTGCCAGGAGCCCTGGCTGTGCAAGGACACTGCTGCGTGCCCCCACCCTGCACACCCCCACTCCCAGCTGGGCACTGGCATTTGCTTTGCCAGGGCATTCCTGGAGCTCACTGCTGACAGTGACTGTGGAGGAAGAGCCTGAAACCCTCCTGCCCTGCCCTCAGGAGATGCCCTTTGCTGATGGAGCTGCTGGTGTGGAGCCCAACTCTGTGCCAGCAGTTCCCAGGGCCTGTCCCTGCCTGTGATCCCAGCACGGACACGCAGCAGGGCTGTGCCCAAGGTGCCAGAGCACTCAGGCCTTGCACCCACAGCAGGGTTGGGAAGGACAGTGTGGAGCTGGAAAGAGGGAACGTGGAAAGACTAAGTGCCCTTGTCCCTGGCTGGGCTGCTGGGCTGGGGGTCTCTTCTCTCCACGTCTACACACAGGCACTGCCCCTGAAGTCAGGGGCCAGAAGAATCTTGGGCACACAGAAATCAGGGCAGGGTATTTATCAAATTTAAATGAACAGAGAACAAGCCTTTGGAAAGTCTTTGACTTACAAAAGAATGGTAGATACTGATGTAGCAATGCTATGATATTCATTTGTCAAATACATCATAACAGTAGAAAAGGAATAAGAAAATGAACCAATAAAAAACGACAAAAAAGTCTGAGATTGTAATGAATTAAATTCTGAATGCTCTGCAGAAGAAAACAGACACTTCATTGCTTTTGAAAAAAGCCAGTAATTAATTTTGCCATGGAATCTTTGAGTTCCTTGTTCCTCAGATGAGGGAGTTCAGTGCTGGAGGCACCACCGAGTACAGAAATGACACCACCAGATCCAGGGATGGGGAGGAGATGGAGGGGGGCTTCAGGTGGGCAAATGTGCCAGTGCTGACAAACAGGGAGAGCATAGCCAGGTGAGGGAGGCGCATGGAAAAGGTTTTGTGCTGTCCCTGCTCAGAGAGGATCCTCAGCACAGCCCTGAAGATCTGCACATAAGAGAAAACAATGAAAACAAAATAAAACACTAAACAGGCACTAACCCCAATGAGCCCAATTTCCCTGAGGTAGCCTGAGTGTGAGCAGGAGAGCTTGAGGATGTGTGGGAGTTCACAGAAGAACTGGCCCAGGGCATTGCCCTGGCCCAGGGGCAGGGAAAATGTATTGGCTGTGTGCAGCAGAGAATAGAGAAAGCCAGTGGCCCAGGCAGCTGCTGCCATGTGGGCACAAGCTCTGCTACCCAGGAGGGTCCCGTAGTGCAGGGGTTTGCAGATGGCAACGTAGCGGTCGTAGCACACGATGGTGAGGAGGAAATACTCAGTTCCAAGAAAGAAGACAAGCAGAAAGACCTGGGCAACACATCCCGTGTAGGAGATGGTTGTGGTGTTCTGGAGGGAATTGTGCATGGCTTTGGGGACAGTGGTGCAGATGCAGCCCAGGTCTGTGAGGGAGAGGTTGAGCAGGAAGAAGCCCATGGGGGTGTGCAGGTGGTGGTCCCAGGCTACGGCGCTGAGGATGAGGCCGTTGGCCAGGAGGGCAGCCAGGGAGATGGCCAGGAAGAGCCAGAAGTGCAGGAGCTGCAGCTCCCTCCTGTCTGCAAATGCCAGCAGGAGGAACTGGGGCATGGAGCTGCTGTTGGGCGTTTGCTGTTTCACGGCACAGCGTCCTGTTAAAAAAGGAATCTGAGAATCAGAAAAAGCAGAAAAGGAAGAAGAGACTCTTCTGAGCAAATATTTCGACCCTCCCCAGAAAGGGGGGATAACCCAGGTTCTCATTGATAAATCCCTTGGGGCAATTAGAGTGAAACGACACTAAATAATCAGTGTTTGAAAACATATATATGTAGGGTTTATTTTAGAACAATTTTGTTTCAAAGGTAAACAATTATGTTGCCATTTTGGGTGTTATCATCTGTATCTCTCATCTATAGCAATATGGAATAAAGATAACCTTTAGGGAAAATGTGTAAGGGAGAGAAAGGAAAGGATAATGGTAAGGGAAAGTAAGGGAAAGAAAAGATGAGAGCAGAAAAATGTGCCAGGAGTGTTCTTTGTAGGGGCAGAAATCCTCAATTTTATGAGTGAAAACATGAGTTGATACAGAGAAGACAGTTCATCTCTGTGTGGCTTACTGCAAACCCAGGAGAGCTGCAGGATCCAAGAGTCTTCTTTCCATCCACCCTTGGATTTCCCTTGTGCTGCCTTGACGAGGACCTCACACAGAAAGTAGCCTTAAAAAAACCCACAACCAAGGGTTGTTTCTCAGAGCAGGGCAGCACTGTTCAGGTCCCTGCCAGCAGCTGCTTCCTTGTGCCCAGGGCTGGGCCCTGGCAGTGCTGCCAGAGCCCATCCCAGTCCTGGGGGCTCAGCTCTGTCTTGAAGAGCCCTCCCAGCACAGGGCACTGCCCAGGGGCAGCTCTGGCTGGGCAGGCTCTGATGGCAATGGCAGGGCAACCCTGAGGAGACGGGAGAAGTGGACAGTGATACTGCTTGTGAGCCACGGGGTGTTGAGTTCTGACACTGCCTGGGTTATTCAGCTCTGAGAGAAGCTGATTCAGAGTTTAATTTCCTCCTCTTGAACTGAGACACACATTTTGATGTCCCATTTCCCACCCAGAAAACACAGACTGGGAGACTGAAAGAACAGGACCCTTCCCTTTTAGTGGCTCCTCAACTCCTGTGCTTCTGGAAAGCTCCCCTGGGAAATGTTGCGTGATAACCTGGAGCTCTGAGCAGCTCTCATAACCTGCAACATCCTGTCAACAGGTCAAGGACCCTGCCCTCTCCTATCAGAGGCTGCTCCTTGCCCACAGCCCTTCTGCCCCAGCCCTGGGACCAGCTCCCTGGGCCGCTGAGAGCTGCCCCTGGCAGGCAGCAGAGTCCCTACCCAGCACAGCACCCTGGGCTGCAGGACCCTGCTCTGCCCCACAGCCCTGGGCACCCCTGGCTGCACCCCTGGCTTCACAGCTCTTCCAAACTGCCCCAAAACAGCCCCTGCTCACCCATCCCATCAGCTGGGGCTGGGTCAGCTTTAGGAGATGCCTCCAGGAGCTGCCCCTGCACTGCCCTGCAGCCACAGACTCACCTTGAGCAACCCTGCCAAGATTCCTCCTGCAGGGAGCTCTCAGCCATCCTGCCAGTGCTGAGCCCCTTGAAGCTGTGTCTGTGCCCTGCTGGTGTCCCTGAGCTGGCCTGGCAGTGCCCTCAGCCCTGCTGGGCCGTGCAGAGGAGCTGCTCCTGGGCAGAGCTGTCTCTTTGAAGCTCTCCTTGCTTGCCAGGAGCTCCCTGTGTGCCAGGAGCCCGGCCCAGCTCAGCAGCACAGCAACAGCCCCAGGTATTTCATGACCCTCGGGGCCTTTGGGGATGAGTCCCTGAAAATCAGACCCCGAGGAAAGTTTCAGGAACCTCTTGAGAAACCAAAGTGGGATTCAAACTGTAAAGTTTCTTGTAGTGTCAATGGGTCTCACTGAGGGACCCAACTGAGAAAACATCCCCAGGGTCTTGTTAGAGCACAGACCTGGAAACAGGGATGACAGGTCACGGAATCACAGAATCATCAAGGTTGGAAGAGACCTTCAAGATCTTCTAGTCTAACTGTCAACCCAGCACCACCAGAATCACCCCTAAACCCCACCCCAAAATGCCATATCCAGGTGCCACCTGAGCACTTCCAGAGACTCCACCACCTCCCTGGGCTACTTGTTCCAATGGATGAACACTCTCTCAGTGGAAAAAGGTTTTTTTAATGTGTAATCGGAGCCTCGCCTGATGCAACTTAAGGATGGTTCCTCTCTTCCTGTCACTAAAGGCTTTGCAGAAGAGACCAACCCTCACCCCACTAAAACCTCCTTTCAGGTCATTGTAGAGAGCAATGAGGTCCCCCCTGAGCCTCCCCTTCTCCAGACTCAACCAGCCCAGTTCCCTCAGCCGTCCCTCAGCAGACATGTTCTCCAGAGCCTTCCCCAGCTCCGTTCCCTTCTCTGGACACGCTCCAGCCCCTCAAGGGCCTTTTGGCACCGAGGGCCCAGAACTGGACACAGCACTCCAGGTGGGGCCTCCCCAGTGCCCAGCACAGAGGGGCAATCAGTTCTCTGCTCCTGCTGGCCACACTCTTCTCCACAAAGGCCACGATGCCCTTGGCCTTCTTGCCCCCCTGGGCACACTGCCTCATATCCAGCCACTGTCAAGCAGCACCCCCAAGTCCCTTCCTGCTGAGCAGCTCTCCAGCCCCTCTGCCCCCAGCCTGGAGCGTTCCAGGGGGTTGTTGGGACCCAAGGGCAGGCCCTGACACTTGGCCTTATTGATCCAGCCTTTCCAGAACCCTCTGCAGAGCCTTCCTGCCCTCCAGCACATCCACACTCACAGCCAACGTGGTGTTGTCCACGACTTTCCTGAGGGGGCCCTCGATCCCCTGGCCCAGATCATCAAGAACGATGTTAAACAGGAGCAGCCCCAACCCTGGGTCCTTGGGAACCCCACCAGTGATCGGCCCCACCTGGATTTCCTTCCATTCCCCACCACTCCCTGGGCCATCAGACACTTTGTCCCCCAGCAAACAGTTCCCCGGGCAAGCCATGAGCAGCCAGTTTGTGCAGGAGATGCTGGGGGAGATGGTGCCAAAGGCTTTCCTGAATCTAGAGAGACACATCCCCAGCCTTTCCCTCAGCTGCTGAGGGGGTCCTTTGTCAGAGAAGGAGATGAGGTTGGTCAGGCAGGACCCGCCTTTCCCAACCCCACGCTGGCTGGGCCTGATCCCCTGGTTGTCCTGCCCCTGCCATGGGATGGCACTGAGGAGGATCTGCTGCATGGACTTCCCTGGTCCTGAGGTCAGTGGGACAGGCCAGGAGTTCCCCAGATGCTCCTTTTGGCCCTTCCTGTTCATGGGCATCCCATGTGCTTGTTGCCAGTCAGCTGGGTCTTGTGCAGTTCTGCAGCACTGCTGGGCAATGAGTGAGAGTGGCTTGGCCAGCTCTTTCTCCAGCTCCCTCAAGACTCTTGGGTGCATCCCATGTGGGCCCAGGCACCTGTGGGGGTCTCATTGGCAGAGCAGGTCACTGACCATTTCCTCCTGGATTGTGGAGGCTTCACTCAGCTGCCCATCAGCAGCTTCAAGCCAAAGCCCACCTGCCAGGTGTCCAAGGGGTCAGTTCTGCTGCCCCCTCCTTCCTTCCCCCACAATGGAAAACTCCCTCATTTTGGGTCCCTGTGCCCCAGACAGTGCTGAACATCACCTCACCCACCAGTCCCAGAATCATGGAATGCTTTGGCTTGGGAGGGGCCTTAAAGAACATCTCAGCACCCTCAGAGGCAAGAATTCCTTCCTACTATCTCCTCCAACCCTTCCCTCACTCCATGTGAAGCCACTGCCCCTTGTCCTGTCCCTCCAGGCCCTTGTCCAAAGTCTCTCTCCATCTTTCCTGTTGGCTCCCTTCAGGCACTGCAAGGCCACAATTAGGTCACCTCTGAGCCTTCTCTTCTCCAGCCTGAACAATGCCAATTCTCTCAGCCTTTCCTCACAGCAGAGCTGCTCATCCCTCTGACCCTCTTGCTGCTCCCCTCTGGACTCGCTCCAGCAGGTCCATGTCCTTCCTGTGCTGGAGCCCAGAGCTGGAGGCAGCTCTGCAGGTGGGGCAGCATTACAGCCCTGTGTGTTCCAGCAAGGACATGGTGGAACCTCATGGAACCAAGGACCCTCGGGACACTGCAGGGCCTTCTGGAGCCAAAGGAGCCCTGGGACACTGGGCAATCTCATGGAATCAAGGCAGCACTGTCACCCTGGGAAAACTCCTGGAATTCAGGGCCCATTGTGACACTGCAGGTCCCCGTGGAACAAAAGGAACCCTGGGACGCTGCAGAAACTCCTGGAACCAAGGGACCATTGTGACCTTGAGGGGGCTGATGGAATCAGGAGTCCATTGGGACAATCCAGGGCCTCATGAAATCAAAGGAATTCCGGGACACTGTCAAACCTCTGGGAACCAAGAGTTCCTGCTGACATGTCCTCCTGGAACCAAGGGAGCCCTGAGATATTTCTGAACCTCCCAGAATCCAGGGGCCATTGTGACCCTGCAGAACCTCCTGCATTCCAGTGGTCCTTGTGAAACTGCAGGCTCTCCTGGAACCCAAGGATTCCTGGAACACTGCAGAGCTCACGGAACCAAGGGGCCACTGTCCCACTGCAGCTGCTTCAGAAGCACAAGGGACCCTGGGACAGTGGGAAATCTCTGAGAATCCAAAGGGCATTTTGGGACTGCAGGGCCTCATGGAACTAAGGGAACCTTTGGAGACTGGGGAAGCTCATGGAATCCAGGGGCTGTTATGGCATGTGGGGCCTCCCGGAACCAAAGGAACCCTGAGAATTTTTGTGGGAACAAGTTAAGGCAGCAGCAGCTGCCTTCAGTTAATCAGGATCAACAAGGAGTGTTTTGGCCTTGACTGGTGTTTTCCATCCAGAGAGTGCTGTTTGCCAAAGTGGAAACCACTTGGAAGGCTCTGCATGGCAGCCTGTGTTTTCCTCTGGTGGCTGAACAGAGCCAGCACATGAGGGGAGGGGAACGTGTGGGATCAGGGCACTGCTTTGGGGCCATGCTGGGAATTCTGGTGGACTAAAAGACAAAGCCCAGGTGCTGTTTCCAAAGGAACCCCAATGGAAGGGGGACACCAGAAAGATGGGCGAACAAGTCCCAGAATGGAACTCTGTGTGTGCAGCCTCATTTTCTCCTTCATCACCCATAAGAGAGGGGGCAAAATGTGGAGGTTGGGACCCTAAAACTGCTCAGGGGGGAAATTGGGGATTGAAGAGGCGATGGAAAAGTGGGAGGAACAGGGAGAAGGGTGGAAAGGGGGGGTGGTCTGGCAGGTCCAATGGTCCCATGGGGGTCTTTGGGCACAGGGGGGTTGGCAAAGGGGGGTGGCCCCACTGAGCTCCCAACTTACTGTGGGGTGCTGGGGGCTGCTGGATCCAATCTCAGCCTTGGGTTATGCCAACAGCTTCAATTTAGAGGAATTACAGATGTGACTGAAGCACTTTTGTCCCCCAGGTTTTAATGATGGCAAACCAGATCTACTGATAGAAATGAATTATTTAGGGTTACAAATGATCAGACAAAGGATCTTCATCAGAATTATTTACTGCACAATAGAAACACTAAAACTACCAGCAGTACAGGATAAGATAGGACAGTGCTCTAACCTACAGCAATTGTTGAAGAAATTCTACTAAAGTTGGCACAAAAGCAATAATTCTTAATTAGAGATGGATGGAACTTCCCCAGACCAACACTGGTGGGGAAATCTCTGCTCTCAGCCTCCAGGAGTGACCTTGGGGGGTCCCCAGCCAAGGCAGGGATTTCCACACAGCCCCCTAGGAAGGGTTCTGTTGGCAGAAGCTGCCCCTGTGAAAGGGGACTGGCCCTTTCTGGTAGAAACCTCAGTCCGCTCAAACGCAAAGAGCCGCTCCGAGCCCCGCAAAGACTGCAACTCCCATGGTGCCCCGCGCGGCGCGGCGGGTGGGCGGGCGGAGGGCGGGGCCGCGCGCTGATTGGCTGCGGCGAGGGTCAGGAAAGGCGTTGCGCGCGCAGAGCGCCGTGTTGGCTGCCGGGAAGCGATGGCGGCGGCGAGGCCTGCGGTTGCTGTGAGAGCTGGCGGGGCCTGCGGGAGAGCGGGGCTCTGGGGATCCCCTCGAGGGCTGCGGGGAGCGCGGCTGTGGGTGGAAAGGCTGGAGGGCTCGGGAGGGTTTAGCCGAGGGGTTCGGGCGTTCCCGAGGGTCAGAGCGCGGGGCCTGGAAGCCGCGGATGAGGGGGGGAGGCTGTGCCACCGCCTTGGCTGCACTGCGCAGGCGCGCGAGCCGAGTACTTATGAGGGAACTGCAGCTCCCATGAGGCCCCGCGCGGTCCGCCATTACCCGTCCTGTCACAGCGCCCCTGCCGGCCCGGCGGACCGACCCCAGGGAAAGGGGATCCTTATCAACCCCCCGGACCCCAGAGACCCCCAACACTCAGCACACAGAGACCCCACAGGGAGGGGGGCCCGAGGGTTCCCTAAAGCCCAGCAGTGGGGTTCAGGGGACCTCCCAGCCCCCAGGGAAGGGGTCCTGGGGGTGCCCACCACAAAGTCTGGGGGGGAGATGTACCATATCCGGGTCAGGGGATCCCAGTGCCCCCAGTATAGCCCAGTGACCTCCCAGTGACCCTCAGTATGGCCCAGTAACCCCCTCAGTGACTACCCAGTGTGTCCCAGTGACCTCCCACTGCCCAGTGATCCTCCAGTGAGAACCCAGTAACCCCCAGTATGGCCCAGTAACCTCCCAGTGTCCCCCCATGTGTCCTGGTAATCCCCCAGTAACTCCCCAGTCCCTCCCAGTGCCCCCGGTTCCCCCCAGTGTGTCCCAGTATCCCCCAGTAATCCCCAGTGCCCTGCAAAGCCCCCCAACTGTCCCCAGCATGTCCCCAGATGCCCTTGGCCTTTCTGTGAGCATGAGGGAAAGGGGGCATTTTGGTGTCAGAGGGTCCAGGGGGGCTCCTGGGGTGAGATGGAGGGTTGGGGACATCAGGGATGGGGTTTGGGGACAGTGGAATTGGGGGCGTCAAGGGGGAAATTAGGGCCATGGGGAGGCCCTGGGGACATGGGAGACACCAGGGGGGTCTCAGGGTGTCAAGGGGGGAACTGGGACACCAAGAGGGTCTTGGGAACACCAGGGGGGTTCTTAGGACTCAGCTGCTCATGGTGGAGCTCATCCTCTTCCCCCTCGGGCCCCTTTAACCCCCCACAAATGTCACTTAACCCCCATTTTCCCTTTAATCCCCTCCCCCCACAGATCCTTTTGATCCCCCAAACCCCTTTTAACTCCCCTAAATGCACCCAAAATCCTCCTAATCCCCATCCAATCCTTCGAAGACCCCCCCCCTGAATCTCCCCCAGCCCCCCCCTCAAATCCCTTCCAACCCCCCCCAAAGAGGAATCACCTGGCACCCTGGGACAGGAACACAGTGGGCTGTACTGGGAGGGCACTGGGGGGCTCAGGTGTCCCACGGCAACGTGGCCCAGCTCCAGGAGAGATCTGGGGAGCAGTGAGGAGGTACTGGTCTGTACTGGTCTGTACTGGTCTGTCTGGTCTGTCTGGTCTGTCGTGGTTTGTACCCCCAATCCCCAAAGCTCCTCCCCAGCTCCCCCAGGACCCTCCTGGACCCCAAAGCCCCTCAGGCCCCCCCAGGCCCCCTGACTTGGTCCTGCTGCCCCTTGAGCATCTGCAGCTCCTGCAGAACCAGGCAGGGGAGACCTCCTGACTCTCTGCAAGTCCCTTCCAGGAGGGTGTAGCCAGGTGGGGGTCGGTCTCTTTTCCCAGGAAGCAGCAGCAGGACAAGAGGGCTGGGTCTTGAGCTGTGCCAGGGGAGGTTTAGGTTGGATATTAGGAAGGAATTCTTTCCCGAGAGAGTAATCAGGCCTTGGAATGGGCTGCCCAGGGAGGGGGTGGAGTCCCTGTCCCTGGAGGTGTTGAAGGTGAGAGTGGATGTGGCATCAGTGCCATGGTCTGGGAAGCACACCGGGGTTGGATCCAGGGTTGGACTTGATGATCTTGGAGGTCTTTTCCAACTTGGCTGATTCTGTAATTCCCATTCCCGTGGCAGCACATGCTTGAGGCTCTATCCATATATATCTACATATATATGTATATGTATATATATATCTGTCCACGTATATCTACAAGGTTAGTCTGTAAATGTGCGGTGTTAGAAAAGTAGGATAAGTTCTGGGACGGTTCTAGAAGCAGAAAGAAGCTCACAGCCCAGTCCAAGCAGGCAGCCCTCAGCTTGCACATCATGTCCCCTCCCTGCAGGTTCCTGTCCTTGAGCCCAGGCCCTGAGGTGAGGCTGAGAAGTGGCCTGGAGGTGAGCCCAGAGCTGTCCCTGAGGTGAGGCTGAGAATAAGTGCAAGGCAGAGGTGCTGCTGAGGAAGGAGAGCCCCGTGGTGGGGAAGAGACACAGCTGTGAGTGCCCAGCCCCAAGCAGGTGCTGTGTCCATCCCCTGTGTGCCAGGTGAGCTGGGGCTTTGCTGCAGAGCTGCGGGCGCTGATTTGAGCGGCTCCAGGTGCTGAGATGGTGGGCACCCAGGAACACAAACTGTGCCTGGCCACGGAGCCTGCAAGGAGGAGCAGAGACAGCCCTGGCAGTGTGGGGGGCCAGGTTGTCCCTGTGCCTTCCCCTGCAGGCCCTGCCTGTCCCTGCTGGGCCCCTGTCCATCCCCATCAGGTCCCTGCCCGTGCCCCCTGGGCTGAGCTCCCCCCAGGAACTGCCTTGGAGCTGAAGCTGCTGCCATCCCCCCCCTGCAGCTGCTCCCACAGCCAAGGGAGCAGCAAAGGCAGGGCCAGGAGCAGAGGCAGCAGCAGGGGAGCCCTGGGGGGACCGGGAAGGGAGGGACCCCCAGCCCGTGTGCCCCACACTGAGCTGGCAGAGAGAGAGCCAAGGGACAGGGATGTGGGCAGGGCCACGGGTGAGGGACAGGCAGGGCCATTGCAGGGCCACGGTGAGGGCACAGCCTGTGGCAGCAGAGCTGCCCAGGGCCGGGGGCAGCCAAGAATGTTGGTACCAGCCACTGGGGGGGCTGAGCAGAGCACGAGGCCTCTTGCAGACCCTTGGAGCACCCTCCCACTTGCCAGCCCCACCCTGGTGGGGTGACACTGTCCCCTCCCTACAGGACACTGCCCCCCAAATCTTCATAGGGGCCTTTTGTGTCTATTCCTGGTTGCTGAGTCCTGCTGGGGACCTGAGGGAGCCTCTGCAATCCCATCCATGGGGCACAGTCTCCTCTCCAGAACTTGACTCACTGCAGGCTTTGCAGGGAAGTCTGTGCTGGCAGCCTGAGTGTGTCCCGACCCCCTGCGCTCCCCCCAGGATATTTGGGACGAGTTCCCCCTTCCTGAGCACCCGTGGGATGGGGGTGTGATTGTTCTCCTGCTGTTGCTGTTGCTGCTCCACCCCTGTCCCTGCCCTTTCTACCACTGTGAGCGGAGTGGCCACGATGGGAAAGGGGCGAGAGAAGTGAAAAGATTGGGTGGGACCCTCAAATGGAACGTGAGGGGCAGTGGGTCACCCCCAAAGGGAGCTGGGGGGAGCCGGGGCTTGGGGGGCTGATGGGAAAGGGGTGGGAGAAGGGGGCTAAAGGGAGGGGGGACAGCAGGAGTGGGGTCACCGTGGCAGTCCCTCCGTGTCCCCGTGCCTTGATCCCTGGAGAGCGGGGGAGGCTGGAGAGAGGGGGGAGCTGCGAGAGCCCCAAGAGCCTGGAGAGGGGGGAGCTCGGGCCCCCTGTGCCGAGCCAGCAGTCGGGGCCGTGTTGTTGGTGCCAGATTTCCATCAGGCTGAACCCAGAGCCCGCCCACGTGTCAGGGGGCCCGATCCACTCCTGGCTCTTGTTGCCCTGGGGCAGCCTCTGGTGTCCCCCCGCCTGTGGGGCTGTTTGGTTGCCTTGGGCACAGCCGGCCCTTGTGCAGGGCTGTGCCCTTGGGGGCTCTTGAGGGTGGGCAGGAGGTGTTTTTTGGGGGTGCCAGGGTGGGTTGGGGGCAGAGCCCCGGCGGTGGGTGGGGGGATGCGGGTCCCCCCCCGTGGTGGGGGTTGGTGTTGCTGGGTCAGGCCCCACCGGCTCCATTGTCAGCCCGGTGCCGGTGGGGGGGACACAGCGGGTTTGGGGCCCCTCCAGGAGTGCCAGGGTGGGTGTGGAGCCCGGGAGCTGCCGAGTGTGGAGGGCGGAGCGGGGAGATGGCGGAGCTGGGGCATCCCCGGCAGCCTGGAGGGGGGAGCACGGAGAGGGAGGAGCCCCGGGACCCCCGGGAACCTAAAATGGAGGGTGTGGAGAAAGGGAAGCCTGGACAGTGGGGACCCTTGGGATCTCTGGGACAACAGAGTGGAGAACCTGGAGAGGGGGAATGTCTGGGAACGCGGCACCCAAAGGCGAGAGTCAGAGAAGAAGGGACCCTTGGGACCCCCAACACTCCCAGCATCCCTAAGTGGGACCCCCAGCATCCCAGACAGGGGAGACCCTCCAACCCCAGAGGGGAGAGACCAGAGAGGGGGAACTTCTGGGAGAGATTTTTTGAGCTAATCTTCATATTTTGGAGTATTTTTTAGCTGAATCTCAAATTTTTGCAGTTTGGAAGGACAGGGGTCTTCTTGCTGTTTCTGAGGGATTTTTTTTTCCTGAATCTCAGGGGTTTGGATTTTTCTGGGCTGAATCTTGGTGTTGGAGGTTTTTATGGACACAGGGTGCCCAGTGAGTTCTAGAGGTGGACTTGGGCAGGAGGAACCCCCAAACCAACGTGCTCAGCCCTTGTTTTCCCCTCCATCAGGATTTCTCCTTCCCAAAGCTTGGGCGGATGGAGGAGGAGGCTGCGAGGAAGAGGAAGATGCTGCAGCCCCCCCAGGCAGGTGAGGAGGAAGTCAGTGCCCCTTTGTCCCAGTCTTGTGCTGCCTCTGGCAGCCGAGCATCGCCCCCGGCTGCAGGACAACCCCGCTGCCATCCTGCCAGGGTGGAGTTGGGGGATGTCCTTGGCCTTCCCTCTGGGCTGGAGGCAAATCCCCTCCCTGTCCTTCTTCCTTCCTGCCCCAGGCCCCGAGCTGAGGATGGAGAGCACAGAGGACAAATCCCCCCAGCAGAACCTGGTGGGAGAGGCTGTTTTGAACAGCTCCACGGCGCAGGAAGGCAGCGGGGAGGAAAAGGGCCGGAGATCCCCCCGCAGGAGGGGCTCCAAAGCCAACCTGGGGTGCTCTGAGGAGGAAAGACCCAGCCTGTGCCGGGAAGGAGGCCAGAGCTTGAGCCAGAGCTCCGACCTGGTGGTCCCTGAACAGCCTCCCAGCAGGGAGAAGCCCTTCAGGTGCTTGGAATGTGGGAAGAGCTTCAGACAGAGCTCCCACCTCCTCACCCACCAGCACATCCACACTGGGGAACGGCCCTACACGTGTGGGGAATGTGGGAAGAGCTTCAGGAACAGCTCCAACCTCCTCACCCACCAGCGTATCCACACCGGGGAACGGCCCTACACGTGTGGGGAATGTGGTAGGAGCTTCAGCCAGAGCTCCAAGCTCCGCATCCACCAGTGCCTCCACACTGGGGAACGGCCCTATCCTTGTGAGGAATGTGGGAAGAGCTTCAGTGACAGCTCCACCCTGCTCCGACACCAGCACATCCACACTGGGGAACGGCCCTACGTGTGTGGGGAATGTGGGAAGAGCTTCACCGACAGCTCCACCCTGATCCGACACCAGCACATCCACACTGGAGAACGGCCGTACTCGTGTAGGGAATGTGGAAAGAGCTTCAGCCGAAGCTCCGACCTCCTCACCCACCAGCGCATCCACACCGGGGAGCGGCCCTACACGTGTGGGGAATGTGGGAAGAGCTTCAGCCGGAGCTCCAACCTCCTCCCCCACCAGCGCATCCACACCGGGGAACGGCCCTACACGTGCTTGGAATGTGGGAAGAGGTTTAGAACCAGCTCAGATCTCCTTATGCACCAGCGGACGCACACGGATGAGAGGCCCTTCCGCTGCACCGACTGCGGGAAGGGCTTCAAGCACAACTCTCACCTCGTCACCCACCGGCGCATCCACACCGGGGAGAGACCCTACAAGTGTGGGGAGTGTGGGAAGAGCTTCACTGACAGGTCTGACTTCAACAAACACCAACGGACCCACCGGTAAGGGAGGCCCTGCGAGTGCCCTGACTGCGGGAAGAGCTTCAGCCGCTGCTTCCACCCTGAATGAACCCCCTGATGGGGAGGCAACCCCTGGAGTCCAGTGACTGTCAGTCCATCCCTTTCGACCAGAAAGGGATAGTCCCCTTTCACAGGGACAGCTTCTGCCAACAGAACCCTTCCTGGGGGATGTGTGGAGATTCCTGCCTTGGCTGCGGACACCCCCAAGGTCAGTCCTGGAGGTTGAGAGCAGAGATCTCCCCACGAACATTGGTCTGGGGGAGCTGCATCCATCTCTCATTAAGAATTATTGCTTTTGTGTCAGCTTTGGTAGAACGGCTTCAACAATTGCTTTAGTGTAGAGCACTGTCCTGTCTTATCCTGTGTGGGAAAAAGACTGAACTGTAGGCAGCTTAAGCCTTGAATTTGAGCAGTTACAGCTGTGAGGTTGTAAAGGAATGTAAACATTCACCCCTGGAGGCAGTGAAGGGAGAAGGCCCCCTTCCCTTCGCCACTAATATGAGACTTTTTGGCCATGTGGGTCGGGCGGTGTCATGGTCTGAGAGCCTCAAAAATCTAATTCCCTAGTCCTAAGCCCCCTCCCACATCTCAACCTAATGTGGGATGATTTTTTTCCAGACAAAACACAAGACTCAGAATGGGGGAAAGGGAATATATATTACAGTGACTGTACAAATAAATAAATATTATAATACATTATACGCACGATCTCAACTATCTCTACCATGACATAAGTAGTTACAATGGATCAGATCTCTTCTCCCCTCCAAATAAAAGTCCAGGAGGGAAGAAGGACAGATCCCTTCTACTCTCTGAGCAGCAGTATCTTCTAAGGCAGCAGGTTCTCTGTGCCTTCCATGCAGCAGCTGGAGCTGGATCTCTGCCAGCACACACGAGGGAGGCCTCCAAGCCCCTCTCGGCCCCTCGACGCAGGCAAAGGGGTCTTCCGTGGGCTACGTTCACCCCAGACAAAGGTCGTTCCACCACGGTCATACCACGAAGCACGGGGGGTCTTCGTGACGGTCTGGTATCTCCAGGGGACTCAAGCCCCTTGCAGAACTTCTGTGCCCTGCCTCAAGATGGCTGTGAGCTTCTTTGCATCTCGCAGCAGGGGAGGGCCCCAAGGTCAACCTCCTTCACACCATCCTGGCTGAGCTCTCGGGACAGCCGAGCTTCTTAGCTCCTTTACTCCATTTAGGACTTCTAATCAGTAAGAGTCCACCCCCTCCATTTTGGAGGGATCTCAAAGAAAGTTTAGGGGAGTTTTGCAGTTCTTACCCCCAAGCTCTGTCTCTCTGCTGCTAGCTCTCTTTCTCGGCTCTCCTTCCAGGAGTTCTCTCTCTTGCTGCACGCTTGTTTTGAACTCAGAGTGTTGTTAATGGTACCGTAATAACTTATCTGTTAAGCTGGGTTTTTTTCTTGGACCCTTCAGTGACAGCGTGTGCCACTTGGCTGTTTCTCCCCCCCCTTCCCTGGAGGCAGGGTTGGGGGGTGAGCTGGTAGCAGCTGCGGCAGCTCTCGGCTGTTTCTCGTGTCCAAACACATTCCTCTGTCTGCAGCCGCCTCTCCTTTTCACACTTTCTTCCTTAATAATGTTTACTTGTTCTCTTACAAGGCCACAGCTGTGTTTGCTCGAGGTCAAAGCAGCAGCCCTGCTGCACGGCAGAAGGGGAGAACTTTGATGCAAGGGAAGAGAGAGAAGAGGGGAGGTGAATGAACGAATGTTCTGCGGAGTGGACGCACAGCAGTGGAACTGTTAGACCTATTTAATAATTTAAGTATCTGTAACTTTAGTTTTGATAACTTTAAAAAAAGGAAATTCTTTATATAGTGCGTTTTGTGCTTTAGGCCAACAAACACCAAATCCTAAGTGCATGTGTACAATTAGAAGCCTTCACACGCATGCTGCAGTTGGGATTTAAAGAAAAAAAAAAGTAAAAAATAATATTAATAAAAAGAGAAAAGGAGAAAGAGAACAAAACAAAATCCTTAATTTGATCCCAGGTGTGGGGGATGTATGCTTTGTATTGAAAGACCTGAGATGCATTCCATTTCTGCCGATGCAGAAGCTGTCTGTTAAAAATCCTGGAAGGAAACCAGTGAATACTGAGCAGCACAAGGCCTGCCCAAATGTCACACAGAAGAAAATATCCTAGAGATAATTCATTGTGTCTACTAACTGGTATAATAACTCAGTCAGGATGTACATCTGTCACTCGTATGCCTTTGTGGCTGCCCCTAATATTGTGATTACTGTGACTAACAATGCCTTTTTAATATCACTTCAGGTGATCCTTATTCGTTTAGTTGTATCACAAATCAAAATGTATCCATTCTCAATCTGTCACTGGTGGTTCTCATGAGCAGTGGAGCCAAACTGTGGCTCCCAGTGAGCTTGGCTGGGGCTGGGAGGATGATGCAGGACAGTAAATTAGGGAAACTATTCTAATTGCTTTTCTCATCTTTGCATTAATCAAGACAGCAACCATGGCCGTGCATTAGCCTATTTTAACTTATTCTTTCTGTATATATTGTTTGTATTGCTGGTAAGCAAGAATCAGAACTGGAATCAAAACTTACATTTGGCTCTGGTAAAGAAGGTCATAATATAATTGACTTTGTATTATAAAGGTGGCTGAAATTTGAAAACGAACTCAAAATTCTAAATCAAGTGACTTTTGAAGATGTCCTACTGGCTTTAGAGATATCTTCAGCGAACTTACTTCATAGTATCCAAACTAGAAAGACTTTAAAAGAGTGGACAGCTAGTATAATTTGAATAATACTGTCAAAATACCAGACAATGCTAGGATTATTAATTATTATATCTCTGTTGCCTTTCTTGAAAATGGGTATTTTTTTGTTGCACTGATTGTTTTGCAGGGCTTATATTTGTATATATTTTGTCCCAGTAGTTTTACAGCAGGTGGCAAGAATTGTTTGGAATATCCCTCTCTCCTCTCTGACTGCTGCAGCATCTGAAAGAGACCTTTTGGTTTAGGAGTCCACACAAGATTCTGTGTGACAATGCCTGAGGTGCTGAGCCTCACAGAAGAAGAGCCCTGTGTTAGAAAGCAAGAAAGTAACGAGTTGGCAAGACTGCAAATGAAGGGCTGATGTTTTTTGGACCTCTCCCTCATCCCCCCATGAGCCCTGGCTTGCATCATGCCTGCAATCTTTGTGCTAGACTGGTGACATTATAGCATGATGGTTTTTTCAAGTTGTTTAAATGCTTTGTCTAGCTTGTGCCTTGCTTTAGTGAATACCCTAGTTAAGTGAATTTTGATCATGTCCTGGATGCTTTCCTTCATGCTCTTATGTTATACTTAAATATGGAGCATTTTCTATCATGTTAATGGAAGCCACACGAACGTAAGAAATAAGTCTTCCAGTTGGCTTGCTTCTGCTCTGTATGTGTCCAGTGAATGCTCTTGGGTTCTTCATAACACACAGGCTCTGAGCATTTAACACCAGCAGTGACAGTGATGCCCCAAAAGGCACAATGGAACTGTTTAGAGACAGAATTTAGCCTTTAAACAGCAGGGTATTTATTTAGGCAACGTTGGAGAGCAAACCAGGTCACCCTGGACAAACTTGCTCTGCCTTCTCAGTGAAAAGACATGATTATATACAGTTTCTACGAGGGATTACAACATTTTCACATACATATTCATATAATTACATCATCTAGTTATAATATTCATAATAGGCAAAGTCTGGGGTAATCTTTTTGGGGTGATGTTTGGTGGTCGTTCCTGTTTCTTCAGCCTCACTCTTCTTCCTCGGCCGAACTCTTCAACTTTCTTGATTTTCTCTGACTCCATAGTGAATTTTGCAAGACTTTGGACTCGAGCCCCTATTTCACCTCTTATCTATTCGTGTTCTTACTCTGTCTTTATTTATGTAGGTGTGTGAGCATTCTTTTGGTGTACAGTACCATCTAATCCCTAAGCCCTGGTTTCTGTCTCTAGCTAAGCATTACATTCTAGCTAAGCATTACATTCTAGCTAAGCATTACATTCTAGCTAAGCATTACATTCTAGCTAAGCATTACATTCTAGCTAAGCATTACATTCTAGCTAAGCATTACATTCTAACTAAGCATTACATTCTTCTGAGCAGGAGGGTCCCCGGATCAGTATTCAGAGTTGACTCTTTAGGCCCTTGCTCCGTTTCAACAGCGCCTGGTGCCTGGTTATAGTGCACTACCTGCTTTGTCCTACACGATTCTCTGCAGCCTTTTATTGGTAACTGGCAGGCAACCACTTCATACTATAAAAGCTGAATTCCTCTCATACAGCCCAATTGCAAAAATTCTAAAATTTGAAGTTCTTTTATAAGAATTGTTTAGTAGTCTAAATGAATGACATCTGGAACCCCTTCGAATCTCTTCACTAAAGATGGTTATGATTACAAAGATATTATTGTCTAGACTTTTACTGTTGCTCATTTATTATGAACATTTTATGTTGTTTTCCTTGTTTTTCATCAATGTCCTGTTCTGAGTTGTTCAACAGCGGCATGGCCCAACCACAGACCATGCAGTGGGATGTATTTGTGCTTAATTAGATGATGCTACTTTGGCCTGTGTTTGACCCAACCACTTGTGAGGGTTTCTTCTTTTCCTGCCAGATTGCGAGAGGACAAGCACTGATAAACAAGAACTTCATCCCTGAAAGCATCTTGTATAAACTTAAATTAATTAGTACCTCACTATTAGTACACAGCCCTCCAAAGGCATTTGAAAGAGAAAGTGAAAAAAGAAAATGATGAAGTAAGCCCCCAACGACAACCCTTCTTCCCCTCACCCCCCACCTCCAACTAAAAGAAAAAAAGGGGAAAAAAAAGAGGAGGAGTGAGGAAAGACAGGTTCAGGAGATGGTCTTACTGTTTTTTGAAGTTGTTTACTTAAATAGTAAAAATTGTTTTAAGGTACATGCATAAGCATGGTGGAGAAATAGAGTTTTTGAAGTTTTTTGCAGTGACTGCTGACAGGTTCTCTTTGAAGCCCAAAAGCCCATTAGCGTGGGGAAGTGTGTTTTGCTTTAGAAACAGAAGTAGTATATATTTAACTTTGAACTATAGGAATGTTTATATGTATTTGAATTTTGGGTTAAACATGAGGCAGAAGTGTGTTTGTGTTTTACAAGTTATGTTTTCATAAAAACAGAAATGCATAATTAGATCTTACTCATCTAAGAGCAAGACACAAGAATGGTTTTGCTTACAGATACACAAACACCCTTAAATAAAAAACAGAAGACACATAACCCTGGATTGAATGGAGTTCCATTTACAGAAGTGTTTTTAGATTGAATAAAAGCTCTCACGAACAAACCCTATATTAGAAACACCTTTAGGCAAAAGTTAAGGAGCACAAACCCTGAGGTCATCAAGTTGTTAGGTTTGGTTCAAGGCCATTTGCTTATGGGTCGGTTCTGGTAAAGCATTGAAAGGATAACTTAAAAAAGGTTAATTTCTGATAGGAAATAATGAGAATAGGTTGAGTAGTTTGTTTAGACTGGCTAAACATGTTTTAAATTGATCCATGGTTATTTAGTTTCACATTATTTGGAATTTTTTCTTTTTACATTTGTTCCTTGCTTACTTTTCTATAGGCCAGGGACAGACAAGGGATTGCTGGGCATGGCCTGGGCTGTGCAGGGGGGACTGTGGGAAAGGCAAAGCTCCCCTGCAGTTGGGGGCTGCAGGAAAAGTCAAGAGCCCAAAGAGACTCAAGGGCTGTGTTGGACACCAAGGCTGGAGGAGGGAAATGCAGGGCTGCTGTGCAGTGGGGAGGGGGCTTTAATTCCAGCAGACACTGATGTGCTGCTGAGGGACTCCATGGCTTCTCTGCCTGAGTCTTTCCTGGAAAGGTCTCTCAGGCCTCTGTGCTCGGGGAAGGGCTTCAGGGAGGAGGAGAGCACGTCTGGGCAGGAACCTCCTGAAATGCCAGAGGGACAAATGGCAGTGTCTGCCCCTGCAGGGCACTCAGCCTGGCCATGGCACAGCTGGAGCTGCCTGGCTGGGAGCAGCCCTGTCAGAAGCTGTGGGTGGGCAGGGAGCTGGGCAGGAGGCAGCCGTGTGCCCTGGCAGCAAGGGAGGCCAGGAGCACCCTGGGCTGTGGCACCAGGACATCAAGGACGGGCATTCTCCAGGTCACTGTGGCTGAGGAAAACTGAGGGAAGAGTTGTTATGCCTATAAATAGTATCGTGTTTACTTTTTGTTTGTGGGCAATGAAGAGAAACTTTCTGTGGTTCTAAGTCTCACCAGTTCCAGCCCTCCCAAAGAACACAAACCTGAGGAGTTGTGGCTCTCACTCCAGTGGCACTTGGAGCTCCCTCCGTACCCAGAGCACAGAGCTCCCTTGTCCCACAGAGTCCTTGGAAATGGAGGGATTAAGGACACGGGACAGGCTGTGGGGACCAGTTGCAGGGCATGGTCAGGGCTTTGGGGTGGTTGTGACCCCAGGGCAGGACCCGGCACTTGACCTTGTTGAACCTCCTCCAAGTGACCTGGGCCCATGGATCCAGCCTGTCCAGATCCCTCTGCAGAGCCTTCCTGCCCTCCAGCACATCAACACTCCCCCCAGCTTGGTGTCCCCTGGGAACTGCCTGAGGCTGCACTCGATGCCCTTGTGCAGATCATTGAGAAAGAGATTGAAGTGCCCTGAGCCCAGTGCTGAGCCCTGGGAACACCCCTGGATGGAACTCCATTGCCCACCACTCCTTGGGCCTGGCCATCCACACACGTTTCCCCAGTGAACAGATGCTGCAGAATGTGTTTGACAAAGGTCCTGTAAGCCCAGAATATTGGGATGAGTGCAGATTTAGCTCTGCACAACACAGAAATATATTCACTTTCTCTTCCTCCCTCTGTGGATCGAGAGATCTTGTGACTTCAGTGTGTGACTCACTGTGTGCAAAGGGCAAATATGGACAGAATCTGGGGCAGGGAGCGTTTGGGGGATCTTGGGATCTGTGCTTGACACAGAACGTGTTTGCCATTGGTTTAAGAGTCTGCAAAGTGGACTTCAATAGAGGCAATGTGAACTTGATATACAGCAAAGGATTAAGGGTTTCTTTTTTTATTGAGCTGTTGCCTTCCTTTGGGTTTTTTTGCTGGCAATAAATGAACATCCCTCTGTGTCTCGGGCAGCTCTTTCTCCAAGCCAAGCAGGCGGGAGTTGGTGCCAAGGAGCTGAAACCTGCAGGTCCAGCCTTTAGTGGAGGAAGCTCAGATTTGCCCAAGGCTGCTTTGAGTCCCAGGGATTTGATGAGGGAATGGTGGGGTGGGGATAGGGATAAAGTCTGATGGATTGTCAGGCATAAAAGGTCTTGATTTTGGTATCTATTCCCACTGAATTAGGAGGTGCCCAGGATCAATATCGACTGGGGACTGCTGATATCAATGTAAAAACAGGAAAAAAGTAAATAGGTCACAAAAAAGGACATGTTTTCTCATGGTTATATTAATGCAATATGTTCACTTTGGATGCACTTCTGAGATCTGTCTAATTAACCACAAAACAATTGAAGACTTACAACTAAATTATTCCCAGGGGCCTGTCTAGTTAAGATGCCATCACTGAGAAGAGAGTGTGGAGGAATGAGCAGACAAGGAGACAATCCCTGGGGCTGGGGAAGCAGGAGCTCAGTCACTGGTTCCAAGTGGAAAATGGACTGTGGGATGTTTCTGTGAGAGCCCCTAAAGGCTGTGCTGGTTTCAGGGGGAGTACAGTTAAATTTCTTCCCCACGGCAAGTGCAGGGCTGTGTTTTGGTTTGTGCTGAACACAGGGTTGATAATCACAGAATCACAGAATAGGATGAGCTGAAAGGGACCCACAAGGATCAGCCAGTCCAACCCTTAGCCCTGCACAGGACCATCCCCAAGGGTCACACCATGACCCTGAGAGGATGATCCAAACATTTCTTGAGCTCTGTCAGCCTCGGTGCTGTGCCCACTGCCCTGGGGAGCCTGGTCAGTGCCCAACCACCCTCTGGGGAAAGAACCTTTTTCTAAGATCCAACCTAACCCTGCCCTGACACAACTCCAGGTCATTCCCTCAGTCCTGTCCCTGCTCCCCCCAGAGCAGAGCTCAGGGCCTGCCCCTCCTCTGCCCCTCCCCAGGAAGTTGGACCTGCAGTGAGGTCTCCCCTCAGTCTCCTCTTCTCCAGCTGAACACACCAAGTGCCCTCAGTGTCCTCCCACGCCTTCCCCCCAAGGCCCTTCCCCATCTTCTTTGCCCTCCTTTGGACACTCTCTAATGGCTCAATCTCTCCCTTCCATTGTGTCCCCCCAAACTGCCCCAATGGTGCAGGTGAGGCCGCCCCAGGGCAGAGCAGAGCGGGACAATCCCCTCCCTGGCCCGGCCGGCCATGCTGGGCCTGATGCCCCCAGGACAGGCTTGGCCCTCCTGGCTGCCAGGGCACTGCTGACTCAGGGCCAACTGGCCACCCACCAGCACCCCCAGGGCCCTTTCCCGGCCCTGCTTTCCAGCCTCTCCTTCCCAGTCTGTCCGTCCCTGCGGGGTTGCCCCATCCCAGGGCAGAATCCGGCACTTCCCCCTGTTGAAGTTCTCAGGGCTCCTAAAGAGCCGGGAGGTCACGGGATGTCAAAGAGCCCCACGGAGCTCAAGGGACCCTTGGGACACTGTGGAACCTCATGGGATCAAGAGACCTTTTGGAAGCTGTGGAACTGTAACGGGGAAGGGGTTACTGTATCAGGGGGAAAAAAGGTTAGAGAGATTCTGGAAGGTGGAAAACTAAACACTGTTGCTAGTTAACAAAGTAACTATTTGTTATGAAAGGTGGCAAACAGGGAAAAGGAAAAAAAAACAGGGACCTAAGGAAAAAGGATTAGGGAGAAGGAAAAAGTGAACAAAAGGCCCTAGAAAGAAGGCTCGACACCCTACTCACCCAGGTGTCACCTATAAGAGAGTCTTACCCACTCTAACCAGTAATAAAGCCTCTAATATTTTTTTTTATTTTTCTAAAATTTGTAATACTTTTAAGTTTGATAAGTAAGTTTTAAAAGCAGTAACCTTCCTCCCCCCCCTTGTCCCTTGTTCCTTTCCCTTGTTTACACGTTCCCTAACCCTTTTACCCCATTCTATGCTTCCCATATCAATCCTACCCCTGAATACAGTAGGATGTTTAGTCTTCTGTCAAGGCAAGGCCTAGACAGTTGGTATTACAGCATATCAGGGCCTAAACCACAGAATACGGTCAGAAATTAGGTAACTATGTACCCTTTGTGCTCTGAAGATGGTGAAGATGATGAAGTAAAAGCCCCCAGACCCATTTCTCAGGGGGTGGACCCGGGGCGGTCCAGAGGAGAGGCCAAAAGGTGGGAACATCTGGGATTGGACAGATGATATTATAAAATGTAACCTCTCAGGCACAGCCTGCGTGTGTCGTGTACCATCTTAGCCTTGGCAAATAAACCCTTTCTTATCTCACCCCTAATTAACTGCTCCGGAGATTTTTCAGCACCAAAATACACCGGCAACACCTCCAAATGCCCTTGACGAGCCATTGACCAATCACAAAAGACCAATTAAAACAGTTTATACAGAAGTTCTCCCTCCAAGGCCAAATTCACTGTTTTATCAGTGAACTTGGCAGGGAGAACTATAAACCTTTGCAGGTGGCTAAGGCCAAACACAGACCAAAAACATCATCCCAACTCCGTCCAAACACAGGAACTCATGGAATTGAGGGGCCATTGTGACACTGCAGGGCCTTCTGGAGCCAAAGAGATCATTGTGACACTGTGGAACCTCATGGAATCAAGGGGCCATTGTGACATGTGGGGCCTCATGGACTCAGAGGAACCCTGTGGAATGTCATGGAATCCAGGGGCACCTGGGACACTGCAGGGTCTCATGTTCCAAAAGGAACCCTGGGACACTGTGGGATCTCATGGAACCAAGGTGCCATTGTGACACAGCATGGCTGCAGGGAATCAGGGCTCCAGAGTAAAAGTCCATGGCCTCATGGAAAAAATGAATCTTGGGACACTGTGGAACCTCATGGAAACAAGGGGCCATTGTGACACTCCAGGGCCTCATGGAACTAAAGAAAACTGGGACACGGTGGATACGCGTCGAACTAAGGGACCATTTGACACGCGGGCCCTCATGAAACCACAGGAACCCAGAAACATTTTGGAACCTCAGAGAATCAAGGGCCAAGTCTGACCAGGCAGGGCCTCATGGAGCCATAGGAATCCAGGGACACTGTGGAACCTCATGGAACAGCGGGAACAATGAGACACTGCAGAGCCCTGTGACACTGAGCAACCACATGGAATCAAGTGGCCCTTGGGACACTGCAGGGCCTCGTGGAACAAAAATGCCCTTGGAGACTGTGGAACCTCACGGTGTCAAGGGTCCATTGTGACATGTCAGGGCCACACGGAACTGAAGGAAACCTGGAACACGGCAGAACCTCATGGAATCAAGGGGCCCTTATCATAGTGCAGACCCTTATGGAGCCAAAGGGACCCTGGGACACTGCGGAACCTCACGGAATCCAGGGGCACTTGTGAAACTTCAGGGACTCATGGAATCAAGAGTCCAGTGTGCCATGCAGTGCCTTATGGAACCAAAGGAGCCTGAGACCTTTTTTAAGGATCCTATGGAATCAAGGGGTCATCGTTACACTGTAGAGCCTTATGGGAGCAAAAGGGACCCTGGTAAACTGTGGAATGTCATGGAATCAAGGGGCCACTGTGACACTGGGGAGCCTCATGGAATCAAAGGGCCATTGTGACATGTAGGGCCTCATGGAACAAAAGGAATCCTGGGCAACTGCAGAAACACATGGAAGCAAGTGGCCACTGGGACATGAGGGGCCTCATGGAATCAGGGGAGCCCTGGGACACTGTGGAACCTCACAGAATCAAGAGGTCACTGTGACCCTGCAGGGCCTCTTTGAATCAAACGAGCCTTGTGCTGGGCTGTCACAGGCCAGGGCAGGGGCAGCTGGAGAGCCCCTGGCCCAGCCATGAGTCACAGGCTGAGCCATCAGCTCCTGCTGAGAGAAGGGACCTCACAGGCCCTTCCCCAGACACCTTCCTGCTCTTGGCCTGTGCCCTCCAGGGCAGAAGTGGCCTCACAGCCCCTTCACAGCCATCGGCTTCCTCCTGGAGGATGAGTTCCTGAGGCACAACTGACCCCTGGATACTGTACCCAACCATCCCCCTCCTTGTGGCCCAGTCAATGATGGGACCACATACACATAAACTTGTTTCCTCCAATTTGTCCAGTAGATTTCCATGATTTCAGTAGAGGGATGTTCCTCACAGGAACTGCTGTGTTTGTCCTGGTGCATTTGATAGCTCTACTTCTGCCTCTCTGTCTATTGTCTCTTCAAAGAGCTCTCCAAGGAAAAGACTCATTGAATTGTAGAACAGCAGAGGCTGGCAGAGCCCCCTGAGCAGCACTGCCCTGGCTGTGGCTGGGCTGCAGTTCCCTTTGCCCAGAGCAGCCCCTGTCCTGCTGGGGTGGTGCTCGTGGCTGCAGCGCTGTTGGTCCCAGCCCAAGGCTTTGGCTGTCCCTGGGCAGTGCTGGCCCCGCAGGAAGTGTCTCTGCAGCCACCCCCACCCAATGGGCTGGGCTGGGCAAGTGTTTCACAGGGGACATGGCTGGGACAGCTTGGGATAGTCCAGTCCATAGGGCATCATGCTCAGAATAAACTGAGAGAAGGTTCTTCTCTGCCCATCTCTGCAACCTGAAGGGCTGCAGAGTCCTCTGGGGTATCGGCCACTGCTCCAGCTTTGTGTCATCAATGAACTTCCTGAGGAAGCACTGACCCCTCATCCAAGTCACTGAGGGACAAGTTAAACTCCACTGGGCCCAGTAGAGGACCGTGGGGGACACCACTGGTGACAGACCTCCAGCCAGACCCTGTGCCACTGATTAGGACCCTCTGGGATCTGCCCTTCATCTCCTTATCAGCTCTGCTTGTTTCCCTGACTGTTGGTGTGCACAGACTGGTCCTTGCCCCACACTGTCCTTGCAGACCAGCTGCACTCAGCTCTGCTGCCCTTCTGTGTTTCTCACACGGGTGGGTCCCCCACTCCAAGTCACAAGACACAGCCAAAGTCTGCTCCTCTCAAGCCCAGGATCTGCACTCTTCTCCTGCCCTTCCCCTTGGCAGGTGACACCTCCCATTCCATGGTCACCACAGCCAAGGCTGACACTGCTTTTCACACCCAGGCCAACTCTTCCTCTTGGAGAGAAGCAGAGGCAGATGAGCCTCCCTGTTGTCCACCAGCCTGGCAGCTGTGCTCTAAAGGCCTGTGTCCCAAGGGGTGTCGTGACCAAGACCCTGCACAAACCTCTTGGACTCTTTGCATCCTGTCGTGGTGCCTTCTCTCCCAACCCATCACAGCCCTGCAACCTGGGAACTGTCTCAGCAGGCCTGGGCTCTTATTGCCTGCAAGTGGAATGAAGAGACACTTGGGGCTGCAGCTCCTCCTGCCTGTGCCCCACACGCAGGGCATTGGGGCCTGTCTGGCTGCAGCCCCTCAGCGGGGGCACCGGGGTAAGAACAGACTTGCAGTGGGGAAAGCTGCTCTGAAAGCCCCGAGAGCTGGGGTGGGCAGAGGCTTTGCTGACAATGGCCTTGGGGGTGGACGTGCTGGGACTCAGGCCCAGGGGGAAAATCCCAGGCCTGATCCCTGAGGAGATCAGCACATGCTGCTGAAATGCTGGGGGAGAGAAGAGCCAGCAGAGAGAGGGAACAAGTGTGGACAGCCTGGGCTGATGGGATCTGGACTCGTGCCTGGCCCGGCCTTGGCTGGGCAGAGAAGGGACAGCCTTTGTGTCCCTGCAGGGCTGGGATTCACTCCCTGCCCCAAAGGCCCCCAATGGGTCTGAGAAGCCCTGGGTGGTGCCTGTCCCACAACTGCTGGGAATGGGGACGGGGTCCCTGCACAGGCCCTGTGCTGTCCATGGCAGCTGCTGCACTTGTGCTGCAGAGCCCTGGCACCTCCCCTGGCACTACAGGCCCCTCTTTGGCTGTTCAATCCAGGCTCAGCTGCCCTGAATCAGGTTCAGCAGTGAAGGGATGCCCATGAGAAAACTGCCATTGTACTCTGAGGACATGTAAAAAATACCCTGATAAAGAACAGGAGAGAGACCTCTCTCCCTGTGCCACCTGACTGCATTTGGTTACCTGAGCACCTCTATGAGCTGCCCTGGACAGAAGGAACAGTGGCAGGTTCCCCTGTCCTACATGTGGGCACCTTCTGCCACTGAAGTTGGCCAAAGCAATGTCCCAGCAGCACCAAGAAGATCCCACAGCTGCTGCCCTGTCCCTAGGAACTGCTCCACTGGAGCCTGCAGTTCCCAGCAGGAATCTCGGTCACCTCTGGCCCCCCAGAAGGAACCAGGGCTTTGTGTCCCAGCAGGTCACTCCTGGCTTTGGTCTTCATTCATTCCCACGGGAGCTGGGACAAGGAGTCACCTGCAGGGGCCTGTTTTGGGCCCACTGAAGTGGGGCAGGAGGAATCCCAGCCCATGAGGGTTGTGGAGCGAGCTGAGTGTCCTTCTGGCCCCAGGTCTGCAGAGCCACAAGGAGACACCTCTGTTGACTCAGCTGAGTCCCTTCCCTCAGTGCAGGTGAAGGAGATCCCTCCTGGGCACTGTCTGGGTTTCCTGTCTAATGATGGGACAGGAAAAGGGGACTCTTGGACTTAACTCTGTGTCTGTTTGGAGAAATGACCCTGCTGAAAGAAGTGTCTGTGCCCAGCTGAGAGAAGGCACATCATTATTTCCTTCAGCTGTGTGCCAGCAGGTTCCCCTGGAGCCCCAGGGACAGCTGGAGGGAGCCCAGAGGGGCAGAGAAAGGGCTGCCTGGGGCTGTTGCTGTGCTGCTGAGCTGGGCCGGGCTCCTGGCACACAGGGAGCTCCTGGTAACCAAGAAGAGCTTCAAAGAGACAGCTCTGCCCAGGAGCAGCTCCTCTGCACAGCCCAGCAGGGCTGAGGGCACTGCCTGCAGCACCCAGGGCACAGGAGAGAAGGAAGAGAGAGGAGAGGCAGCCTGGGCTGGGAGGTGACTGAGTTCTCACTGCGGGAGAAACCTTCCCAGGATTTGAACGAAGAATTCTCTGGCTGTAGGAAAGTTCAACTTGCCTTCCTGGAGGCATCTCCTAAAGCTGCCACATCCCACAGCTTCTAGGATCTTTCAGCAGGACTCTCCCAGTTGCTGCAGTGCAGGGGAAGTGGCCACATGGCAGAGCAGGGCAGGAGCTGCAGGCAGCAAGGGCAGAGAGGAGAAGGGAGCAGGAGGTTCAAGGGATCCTGGGGTGGGAGGACAGGGCAGAGCTGCTCAGGGCAGGAACCTTGCCAGCCCTTTGCCACGGTCAGGTTCTGGCTGCAGAGCAGTGCGGGTGAGTTCCTGCAAGTGCCTCTCCCAGCTGCCAAATGGCAGCAGTGGCAGGAGCTGTCAGGATGGCTCTGCTGGATTTGCTGGGGTGCAGCAGGAGAAGCTGCTGCAGAGCAGGACTTGCTGCTGCCCCATCAGAGGCCCAGGGCCAGAAGGTTCCCTGTGCCAGGGCTGGCTGTGGGGTGGGAAGGTGGGGGTGCAGCCAGGGGTGCCCAGGGCTGTGGTGCAGAGCAGGGTCCTGCCCCCAGGGCTCTGTGTGCTGGGGCAGGGACTCTGCTGCCTGCCAGGGTCAGCTCTCAGCCCGGCCAAGGAGCTGCCACGGCCCTGCAGCAGCCAGAGCCCAGGCAAGGACAAGGCCCTGATTTCCAGCTGTCTCTGTGTGTCCCCTCCCTTGGCAGCAGCACTGTGGCATTTCACTGCCATCCCCTGCTGCCTGGGCTCTCCTTGTTCTCACCATTGGGTTTTCTGAGCCAGTGTGGGGTTTGGGGGTGGCAGATTCCTGTCCAGGCACAAACCCTTTGGGTGCTGCTGGGGGGATGTGTCTGTGGGAACAAAGTGCCCAAGTGCCCTCCAAGCAACTTCAGGCTATTCAGCTGTTTGCCTGGGTGTCCTGTAGGGCTGCAGGTGCCCTCCAAAAGGGCCCAGCTCTGCCATAGTATCTCTGTGCTGCACAGGATCCCCATGGAGAAAACTCCTCAGTGCTAAATCCATGGAAATGCTCTGGGCAGCCGTACTTGGGAGCTGCAATGATCCCTCTGTGTGGCAGTCTGGGAGCAGAGAGATGAGATCCTACTCAGGCATCCTGAGGAAGGCAAGGATTCTGTCAGTCTGCTCTTTGAACTGGGATTCCTCTGCTCCCAGAAGTCCCTTGTTTCTTTTTGAAGGGAATTCCTATGGGTGATCCCCCTTCAGTTCCAAGCTGCCAACCAGGGGCAGCTGTGAACAGGAAAGAGGGCCAGCTCTCGTCTCTGCACCAAGAGACCATCCCTTTGCCTCTCAGGACTCACAGGATTTCACTTGGAGCACATTGGAAATATCAGAGATTTCAACCATCCAAACTCATTCCGGGCAAGAGGAACTGGAACAAAATCAAGTCCCCAAATCCCCTCCCTCTGTTCTGCCCTTGGGCAAACTGTGACCAGCAGTTCTGGAAACACTTTGGTACATCACAAGTGCATTTAATTGGAGGTCACCCTGTGCTCCAAGTTGCCTCTCACAGCACAGCAAGAAGGATTCCTCGGGAGCCCATTCCAGGGTCCCTGCTCTCAGTGCCCCCTTCAGCCAGCAAAACCCAGAGCTCGGGGAGAGGGATGCAGAGAGATCTTCCTGAAAAGGGGCCCTGAATGTTGAATTGCTATGGACATGCAAGATGTTTTGCTAATTGAGTCTGGCCTAATTCAGTTCTGCCTTTTTTCTCCTAAACAGAAAACAATAACCTGAGGCAGCAAATGTGCAACAGCAGCTCCATGCCCCAGTTCCTCCTGCTGGCATTCGCAGACAGGAGGGAGCTGCAGCTCCTGCACTTCTGGCTCTTCCTGGCCATCTCCCTGGCTGCCCTCCTGGCCAACGGCCTCATCCTCAGCGCCGTAGCCTGGGACCACCACCTGCACACCCCCATGGGCTTCTTCCTGCTCAACCTCTCCCTCACAGACCTGGGCTGCATCTGCACCACTGTCCCCAAAGCCATGCACAATTCCCTTCATAACACCACAACCATCTCCTACACAGGATGTGCTGCACAGCTCTTTTTCTTTTTCTTCTTCATCTCAGCAGAGCTTTGTCTCCTCACCATCATGTGCTACGACCGCTACGTTGCCATCTGCAAACCCCTGCACTACGGGACCCTCCTGGGCAGCAGAGCTTGTGCCCACATGGCAGCAGCTGCCTGGGCCACTGGCTTTCTCACTGCTCTGCTGCACACAGCCAATACATTTTCCCTGCCCCTGTGCCAGGGCAATGCCCTGGGCCAGTTCTTCTGTGAACTCCCACACATCCTCAAGCTCTCCTGCTCACACTCAGGCTACCTCAGGGAAATTGGGCTCATTGTGGTTAGTGCCTGTTTAGCACTTGTTTTTTTCATTTTCATTGTTTTCTCCTATGTGCAGATCTTCAGGGCTGTGCTGAGGATCCCCTCTGAGCAGGGACGGCACAAAGCCTTTTCCACCTGCCTCCCTCACCTGACCGTGCTCTCCCTGTTTATCAGCACCTCATTCTTTGCCTACCTGAAGCCCCCCTCCATCTCTTCCCCATCCCTGGATCTGATTGTGTCAGTTCTGTACTCAGTGGTGTCTCCAACACTGAACCCCCTCATCTACGGCCTGAGGAACCAGGAGCTCAAGGATGCCCTGAGGAAACTCATAACTGGGTGTTTTTCAGAAACAATAAACTCTCTTCTGCGTGTTATGTACCTCATTAAAGGCCAGTCCTGTTATGGACTTCATTAAAGACCCACCATATCTTCTCTATTTTTTGCTCCTGGTAGGGATGTTATTTTTGTGAGAATTTGTTCACACAAAAAAATCTTTAAATATATATATATATATATATGGAAGTATATATATATTCATATATATATCTAAACACCATTTTCAATTCAGTGTTTGCCTTTCTAGCCTGGCCCAGCGGCTGTACAAATTGGGAATTGTACTCACTGTGTACTTAAACCAAATAAAGAACTCTGCATGGACTTGTTTGCCTGACATCTTTCCTCTCTGACTTCTCTGCAGCTGCAGGGTCGGTGCCTCTGTGCAGAGCTGGGCCAGAAAAGAGTCCCAGCAGAGCAGCCCTGCCAGGGACCAGCAGCCCTTCTCCTCCATGGCCTCCTCTCCCTTCCCTTCCACACTGTCCTGCAGAGCCCTGTGTTGTTGGAGGCCTCAGTGCTCTGGCAGTCGGTGCCAGTCCTGCTGCAGGACTGTCCAGGGACTGCAGGCAGGGACAGCCACGGGCACTGCTGGCCCAGAGCTGACCTCTGCAGCAGCACTGCCATCCTGCAGGGGCATCTCCTCAGGCCAGGGCCTCAAAGCTTCAACCTTCTTTCTACTTTGCTCTCCAGGATGTGCCCAGCACAACGCCCTGCAGAGGAAAACAGCAGTGACCAGCACAAGGGTGGGAGTGCTCAGGGTGGGGGCACCCAGCAGTGCCCTGGCACAGCCAGCACCGCTCCCAGCACTGGCCTCTCACCCCAGGCCATTGGGCTTGTTCTTCCCTCCAAGGAGGGACAGCAAATGACCAGCTCAGGAGTCCATGTTTGCACTGCATGCACAAGACATGCCCCTGTGTCACGGCTTGGGGCTGGGAGGGTGGAAGGCTTAGACAAAGTTGGTGGCAGAAGCCGTCTCGTTGAGCTACGAGGGGCAGAAAGGACCCCCCTGCTTTCCAAATTCCTTCTCAGAGAGGAGCCTGGCTCTGGCTGGATCCCGTCTCAGGCTCACATTTTGGTTTACACTGAGTGAAATTATAGAGGTGTGATTCAATCACTTTGTCCTGCAGGTTTTAGTGATGGCAAATCAGAAATATTTCTATAAAATGAATTATTTATTATGACAAATGAACAGAAAATTCATCAGACAAATGATCAGGTGACGTACCTGAAACAGAATTATTTACTGCACAATACAAAAGCCAAAAACTCCTAGCAGTATTGTGTAAGAAACGACAGTGCAGTCTATCAAAATCATTCTATTAAAGCAATTGGATCAAAGGCAGCAAAAAGAAACAATCCTGAAGCAGACATTGAGGTAACTCACCCCACAACAACAGGGGGTAGTTCTCTCTCTTTCACTTTACCCCTGGGCAGTGACCATGAAGAGCTGTCCCTGCTTCATGGCAGAAGCTCCACACACTTCAAGGAAGTCTGGGGAAGAATCTGCCACATGAAAGTTGGACGGGGTTTTTATAGTTATAAAAGGTTTGACTGCTGGACATGTTTGCAGGCCAGGGAGCAGCTTCTCTGTCAAATCCTGCTTCAGAAAGCAAGATGTGTGTTTGAAGTTTCAGGAAGCATTTTGGGTTTAGCATAATTCAACAATAAAAACAGCACCTTGACACCAGCAGTAACTCAGCACAGAGAGCTTGCATTGTTTGCATTCTCTGACCATTGTTTAGGTATTATCAGAGCAGAGCATCCTGCCAGAAATGGCCCCTTGATTCCATGAGGTTCCAAAAACTCTCAGGGTTCCTTTGGTTCCATGAGGCCTCTCAGTGTCACAACAGATCCTTGGTTCCATGAGGCTCTGGAGTGCCACAATGATGATTTCATGAGTTTCCACTGTGTCCCAGGATTCCTTTAGTTCCCTGCAGTATCACAATGGACCCTTGATTTCTTGAGGTTCCACAGTGTCTCTTGGATCCTTTGGTTCCTCAAGGCTCTGCAATGTCACAGTGGCTCCTTGATTCCACGATGTTCCAAAATATCCCAGGGTTCCCTTGGCTCCAGGAGGCTCCCCAGTGTCCCACTAGCCCCTTGATTACAGGAGGCCCTGCAGTGTCAGAAGTCCAACCCTCTGCAATAAGCAGGAACATCCACAACTAGATCAGGTTGCTCAGAGCCCTGCCCAACCTGCCCTTGAATGTTTCCAGGGATGAGGCATCACCTCTCTGGGTACCCGTGTCAGTGTTTCACCGCTCTCACTGTAAAAAATTCTTGGTTATATCGACTTCAAATCTGCCTTTTTTTAGTTCAAAACTATTTGTCCAATCGCAGCCATGTCCAGGCTCTACAAAAAGTCTGCCCCCATCTTTCTTAGAAGCCTCTGTGGTGGTGCATCCTCCCCCCATGCTCCTCAGGCCTGGTCATGATCTCAGGAGCTCCTGACAAGCCTTGACCAAACCAGCTGAGCAATGAAGAGCCCTTGGACTGTACCGAGGGTGTGGTGAAGTGTCCCTGGACAGGACCAGGGTATGGGGAAGTGTCTCTGGACTGGACCAGGGTGTGGTGAAATGTCCCTGGACAGGACCAGGGTATGGGGAAGTGTCTCTGGACTGGACCAGGGTGTGGTGAAATGTCCCTGGACAGGACCAGGGTGTGGGGAAGTGTCTCTGGACTGGACCGGGTGGTCCTGTATAATACAGGTGGGAACAATCCAGAGTGGAAGAGCTGGGGAACACAGGATAATCAGTCATCCCATGAGAACCTTGGAACATTCCCTGCCTGAACCGTGACCCAAATGGAACAGTTTGGACACAATTCCCAAATAGTTTGGAAACTCCAGTCATTCCTGACACCAGGATGGCAATTCAGCAGATAACTAAAGCCAGTCCCCTTGGGAACCCACACCCAGCGGGGCTGAGGGAGGCCCTGGCAGCTCCCCAGCACCTCCCTCTCAGTGGGACACCTCTGGCAGCCTCTCCCAGCTCGGGAACCCTCCAGTTTGCAACACTCCAAAGACCATCACTGATGCCCAGGACAATTCTGATCCCCCTCCACAAACACTCCTCCAGCTGGGACCCTTGTCTGGTGGGAAACACAAAGGGATTTGGGGGAGTGTTTCCCTGACAACAGGAGAATTTGGGAGAGGGACCTTTCCACAGCCAGCTATTGATGTGTCCACACATCTCTGCCTGGGTGTGGCTGTGAATTGACTGTGGGGTGAAGGTTCTTATTGTGAATCTATAATTCAGTCACTGTTAAAATTGTAGCAAATGCTATTGAATCACTTGATAACTGTTCAACTGGTCAATGATTAAATGCTACTAATCTCTTTTGACCCCTTTTCTTTGGATCCAAGTCCTTTGCACCCTGACCCTCTTGCATCCCAAGGCTCTGGGTAAATCATTCCCTTTAAAATAAATGTAGTTTTTGTGACGTCCACTTTAAAATCTTCCTCCTTAGCTAAACTACAAAACAACTCCAATTAGTTGTTGATGTCTTGAAGACATGAAGACAATGAAAGGAAGGGAAATAATTTGTTTTTCAGTGTTTTAATGGGTCCCACGGTGTGTTTGGAGCTGCATCAGCTGTCAGTCCAAGATGGGCCATGTCAGAACTGGGGAGGTTGGGGGGTGAGGAGCAAGGTTGATCATTCAGGGTCAGTCTGGATCTCCTGAGGAGACACTCAGCATCAGGATCACTTGGAGAACACCTCTATCACCTCTCCTCTGAACTAAAAAATATCCATCCTTGAATTAGAAAAAAAAAAGGCACAAACTTTGAAGACTTGTTTTGAAATTGCCTTGAAGACAATTAAAGGAAGACAAAGAGATCCTGAGGGATTGCTGGATTTTAATGAGCCCCACGGTGTGTTTGCAGCCCAGCCCATGATCCTGAGGTACTGAGAGAAGATTGAAGAAGCTGCTGAAGAAGTCAGAAGCCAAACTCCAAGTGCCTTGAAGCATTGCTGGGCCCCACTGAGGGCAGGCACTGCCAAAGCCTCCCCAGGGACTCCTTGGAGCAGCTCCTTGGAGGCCAGGAGTGCAGGCAGACAAAGGCTCTGGGCAGGCCCCTGCAATGCTGAGCAAAGCCTGCCTTGGTTTTGTGGAGCACAAAGGCCAAGGGCTGAGCCCCAGGCCCTGGCCCAGCAGATCCTGTCCCTCCCGGCTGGCTCAGGGCTGTTTGGGGGCACTGGGATGGGAGGGGGAGGAACAACAAAGGCCCAAATCTGGGCAACCCCTGCCAGGCTCCTGAGGGAGGGGTGAGGCAGAAACCAAGGGCAGAACCTGCCAGGAAAGTTGCTTGTGGTGGCCTGAGTGGCAGAGGCAGCTGCCAGAGGCAAGGGGACAAAGGCCTGGGTGCCTTTGGGCCCTGCAGCCCTGCCAGAGCCCTTGGCCATCTCTCCTGCAGGCTGTCCTGCCCTGGCCCTGCTGCTGCTCTGGCCTTGCAGGCTGCACACACCCCTCCTGCTTTCCCACCCCCTCCCAGCAGCATTTCCAGACCCTCCCTGATGGCTCTGCACCAGCTCTGGCTGTTCCCTGGAACACAAAGCCACGGGCTGATCCTGACTCCCTCTGGGTGACCTCTTGCACCAAAAAGGTCCCCACTGAGTGATATTTCTTTTTCCTCACCTTCAGTCCCTACCTTCCATGTTACTTTTTGTGGAGATTTCTTTCTATTTCCAATATGGAGAAAAGCTCCATCCTGTCAGATCTCCTCTAGACCCTCTCCAGTTCTTCCTCATTCCTCCACAATGGGGAACTTCACACCCAGATAGACCAGTCCAGATGTGGTGACTCCAGGGCTGAGTCTAGGGGGGTCACAACTCCCTTGTCTGAGTGCCCACACTCCCCCCAAGGCAGTCCCTTGTGCATTTGGCCTTATTAACTTGGATCCTGAGCCCCTGTGCCACAGGACATCCCTCACACAGCCCAGGCCCTTCTCCTGGGGGTCACTGCAGAGCTGAGCAGATCCAGGTCACCTCCCATTCCTCTGCCAACCCCCTGGGCCTGCTCTGGGCCCTGCAGGTCCTTGCCCTGCTCCCAAGGGCTGTGGGGGTGGTTAATGGGCAGGACTTGGAGTTTGGAGCTCAGAGTCGGCATTAGACAGAAGTTTAGGGAGGTTTGTTGTTCTGCTGGCAGTGTCTGGTTCATGATTGGGCTTTTGGGCTGGGTCAGGATTTAAGTTTGGCTTTTCATACTGGTAATGCAGATTTGGGAATGGAGTGGACATTAGAGGACAAGAGTCTGGAGTTCTGGGTTTGGGCTTTTTCTGGCTTGGAGTTAGAGCACTGGATTCCTTTCAATGGGAGGGGCAGCACTTTTGGATCGTGTTGGGGCTTGAGGTTACAAAGTACCTAAAGGTCCATCAGGAGTGTTTACACAGTCAGTGTTTCAGCACCCTCAGCATTCCCAGAGCCTAACTTTACCACATCAAAATCTTTCCTATCTGTTGGCCAAGTCCCTCTTTCCTTCTCCAATTCTTTTCCTCCCAACCTCCTCAGAACTTTCATCAGGATGGGCTCAGCTTTGTGATGATGCTGTGCAACCTCCCGGAATCAAGGAGCCACTGTGAAACTGCAGAACCTCATGGAATTACAGGGCCATTGTGACCCTGGGGAAAGCCATGGAATCAAGAGGCCACTGGGACACTGCAGGGCCCCATGGAGCCAAAGGAACCCAGGGCCAGTGAGCAACCTGATGACAAAAAGGGGCTGTTGTGACACTGCAGAAATGGAATCTGGAGGCCATTGTGACACTGCAGGGCCTCTTGGAAACAAAGGAACCCTGGGCCACAGTGGAATTTCGTGGAATTTCATGGAATTTCATGGAATCAAGGGACCACTGTGACACTGTGGAACCTCATGGAACATAAGGAATCCAGGGACACTGTGGAACTTCGTGGAAACAAGGAGCAGTTGTAACACTCCAGGGCTTTACAGCAGCCCCCGAGCTGGTGGGGCTGCTCTGCAGAGCACAGGGGCTGTGGGGACGGGGCCATGGAGGACTCTGTGGGGCTGTGCTTCTCAAGCTGGGAGGCAGAGCCAGCTGATGGTGCTCCCTGCCACTGATCACCTCCCACAGACACTCCTGTGTGGCCATGGAGGGGGCTCAGAGGGGCCCTGCCTTGTTCCAGAGCTGGGACATGGCTTTGGGGGCTGCCCTGGCTCCTCCTATGGAAGTTCACTGAGGGGAGATGAGTCACTCCCCAGGCTCCTTTCCCTGTTCCTGCTGTGTGCCCTGTGCTCTCATGGATTACAGCAGACACGTGGTACTTTATGTCTTGGTGACTCCAGCCCGAGCAGGATTCTGCTGTCCTTGAGCCCAGCTCTGTCCCTGCCCGGGGTCACAGCACTGACACCAAGCAGAACAGTGACCAACCAGCCAGAGCACTCAGGGACCTTACCCAAAGGCACAGAAGGGGAGTGTTGAATTGGGGAGGATCAAGTGCTGCTGCTCCCTTGCTGTGCTGCTGTTCTGGTCCCCTTTTCCCCAACCCCCCTGCACACAGGCACTGCCTTGACATTTTACAAAGGCCTCTGAAGAACCATATCAACAACACCAGGTTTCCACTGTGTCATTCATTTGTTTTAATATACAGAGAGAGTTTCTCATTTACAGAGCGGAAGGGTCAAATTCAGGAAGACAGGGAATTAGAAGTGCGATCCAGAACAAAATTTTATTCTACACTACATAATAAAAAGTAAAAATACTGAAGAAAACATTCTTAGCCCCTCCAAAATCCTGAGAAAAGAGGGTTGGCTTTTAGCAATTAATGTTAAGAATTAAAAGAAAACAGGCAGCTTTTTGCTTCTGAAAAGCATCCAGTCAGTGTTTTCCTTATGGCATCTTTGAGCTCCTGGTTCCTGAGGCTATAGATGAGGGGATTCAGTGCTGGAGTCACCACTGAGTACAGAACTGACAGAGCCACGTCCAGGGATGGGGAGGAGATGGAGGGGGGCTTGAGGTTGGAAAATAGACCAGTGCTGACAAACAGGGAGACCACGGCCAGGTGAGGGAGGCACGTGGAAAAGGCTTTGTGCTGTCCCTGCTCAGAGGGGATCCTCAGCACAGCCCTGAAGATCTGCACATAGGAGAAAACAATGAAAATGAAAAAAACAAGTGCTAAATAGGCATTAACCACAATGAGCCCAATTTCCCTGAGGGGGCCTGAGTGTGAGCAGGAGAGCTTGAGGATGTGTGGGATTTCACAGAAGAACTGGCCCAGAGCATTGCCCTGGCACAGGGCCAGGGAAAATGTATTAACTGTGTGCAGCAGAGCAGTGAGAAAGCCAGTGGCCCAGGCAGCTGCTGCCATGTGGGCACAAGCTCTGCTGCCCAGGAGGGTCCCGTAGTGCAGGGGTTTGCAGATGGCAACGTAGCGGTCGTAGCACATGATGGTGAGGAGACAAAGCTCTGCTGAGATGAAGAAGAAAAAGAAAAAGGCCTGGGCAGCACATCCCGTGTAGGAGATGGTTGTGGTGTTCTGGAGGGAATTGTGCATGGCTTTGGGGACAGTGGTGCAGATGCAGCCCAGGTCTGTGAGGGAGAGGTTGAGCAGGAAGAAGCCCATGGGGGTGTGCAGGTGGTGGTCCCAGGCTACGGCGCTGAGGATGAGGCCGTTGGCCAGGAGGGCAGCCAGGGAGATGGCCAGGAAGAGCCAGAAGTGCAGGAGCTGCAGCTCCCTCCTGTCTGCAAATGCCAGCAGGAGGAACTGGGGCATGGAGCTGCTGTTACACATTTGTTGCTTCATGGTATGGGTCCCTATTTAGAAAAGGAAAGACATGGAACAATAAAGACAGACCTCACTGAGCAAAGCCACTCCAGTTTTGAATAGAAAACCTGCTAAAATTATTTTTTTTTCCTTTTCCTGGTTTATGTTGGCTGAGGCTGCTGTGAGGAGCAGGAGCTCTGCCCATGTGCTGCCAAGGCCTTTGCTCTGCTGCAGTGCAGACATGGAGCTGCTTTTGGACACCTCTCATGATCACAGGGGATGTCACATGGAAACCTGCTTTGATGGAAAATTCAATTCCTGTACTGTTGTCTTGGAGCAATTTGGGTTGCCAAAGAGAGGCACAGTATACCCCTAAAATAATTTTGCCTGAGTTTTTTGTTTAAAAAAACCTGAGAGCTGCCCCTGGCAGGCAGCAGAGTCCCTGCCCAGCACAGCGCCCTGGGCTGCAGGACCCTACTCTGCCTCACAACCCTGGGCACCCCTGGCTGCACCACTGGCTTCACAGCTCTTCCAAACTGCCCCCAAACAGCCCCCTCCTCACCCATCCCATCAGCTGGGGCTGGGCCAGCTTTAGGAGATGCCTCCAGGAGCTGCCCCTGCACTGCCCTGCGGCCACAGACTCACGATGTGCAGCCCTGCCAAGATTCCTCCTGCAGGGAGCTCTCAACCATCCTGCCAGTGCTGAGCCCCTTGAAGGTCTGTCTGTGCCCTGCTGGTGTCCCTGAGCTGCCCTGGCAGTGCCCTCAGCCCTGCTGGGCCGTGCAGAGGAGCTGCTCCTGGGCAGAGCTGTCTCTTTAAAGCTCTTCTTGCTTGCCAGGAGCTCCCTGTGTGCCAGGAGCCCGGCCCAGCTCAGCAGCACAGCAACTGCCCCGAGGCATTTAATGACCCTTGAGGGGGTTGATGTTGTTTACATGAGACTCAGTCCCTGAGAGGAAGTTCAAACAACTTTTCCAGAAGTCAAAATGAGATTGAAACACTGAAGTTTGTTGTAGTGTTAATGAGTCTCACTGAGGGACACAACTGAGAACGTGTCCCCAGGTTCCAGCTGGAACAGAAATCTGCAGACAGTGAGGACAAGGATGGACAAACAAGGGAAAGATGTCTCTGATCCTGAATAAACCTTGACTTGTTTCCTTCATCCAATGGGCCAAGGCCTGACCCCCAGCCCCTGGGAAGGCAGATCCTGTCCCCCCCTCATTCCTCAGGGCTCTTCCTGGGGCACTGGGATGTGGGATGTGCAATGCCAAGGGCAGGACCATGGGGTGGCACCTGCCAGGCTGCTGAGCAGGGACAAGGAGGCCAGGAGGCCCCAGGGCTGCCAGGGGCACTCCCCTCCTCCTGGCATCAGGGGCACAGACAGCAGCCATGGCCAAAGGCCTGCAGAAGGTGGCTCTGGCAGGGCCTTTCAGCTTCTCCCCCTCCCTGTCTCCTCTCCAGCCCAGGCTGTCCTACGGTGTCCATGCCCTGCCCCTTTCCCTGCAGGCTGTCGTCATCCCCCGGCTGCCCCACCTGGCTGGCACCTTCCTGCACTGACATCTCTGAGTCCTCCCTGGCTCTTCCTGCACACACAAAGCCTTGGGCTCATCCACACTCCTGCTGGGTGACGTTTTGCAGCCCAACATTTTCCATGGAGTGAAATTCCTTTTTCCTCATGTCCACTCGGGACCTCCCCAGCTGCACTTGGCATTCATTCTTTCTTTCTCAGGCTCTTTTCTGCTATGACAAAAGGATCCACCAGCTCTAAATCCTCCCTTCAAGCCCTCTCAGGGCTGTCCTGTACTGTCCTCAGTCTCCACACCATTGAGGTCACAGCTCCTTAGCCCATCTCTAGTGCTCATGTGCCTGAGACCTTTAAAGCCCATCTTGGGAGATCTCTGGGCACTCACCAATGTTTTTGCAGATGAAAATGTTGTGCTCAGAATCTAAGTAAATCACAGGGATACTTTTTACCAAGGCCTGTAGTGGCAGAACGTGGGGCAGTGGCTTTGAACTGAAAGAGAAGAGTTTTATATTGGATAATAAAAGGAAAGATTTAACAATCAGGGCAGCAAGAACTGGAAGAGGTTTCCAGAGAAGTCGATGTCCCATCCCTGCATTTCTCCAAGGTCAGGGACTGTGAGTAACCTGAATTAGTAAAAGATGTTACTGTCCATGTGCAGGGACTTGGACCAGATGACCTTTTAGCTTCATTCCAAGCCAAATCATTCTGGGATTCTTTTGAGTCTAAAGTCCCAAACTCCTTCTCCAAAGAATTTCCATTTTTGAGGACATGAATTGCCATGTTTTTGGAGAAACCCTTCTAAGCCCAAAAGGTAAAAAATTAATTGAAAGGAAGTTCCAAGGTATCTGTAGGAAACTTTAAGCAAGTGGGTCAATGGCAGAACCTCTCAGGGTGACCTTGCAGCTGAAGGTTGGGGATTCGGCCTCGGGCTCTGAGACTCATGATGGGCAGCCAGAAAGGGGATTTGGGGACTGGGCAAGACTTGTCCTGGGATGTCTAGGAAAGAACCAAAGCAAGGGGAGGATCCCAGAGGTCACTGGAGGAACAAGCATGAGAAAAGAGAGAGAAAAGAGGCTGAAAAGGCTGGTCATGTTAAACAGGAGACTGGTCAAGACACGTCCCTGGCTGTGCCCTGCAAGTGATCCCCACAGCCTGTCCCCTTTTCTCTAATAACTCCAGTGCCAAGAAGTTTCTGTGGGGAGGGACCTCTCTGCTCCTGGCCCAGATTGTGGCCCAAGTTCCAGCCACTGTAGCAGGAGCCATGAAGAATCAGGTCTTGTGTTCTTTGGGGGGCCAGACTCTGCCCAGACTGGGGGATGTGTGTGTTGGAAGCCCAAAAGAGTGAAGCAAATGCAAAGCTAAACACCCAATGTAGCCTGACTTTGTCCCTAAGTGGGGGAGGAGAATTGGACCCAACATGTGCAGGGACAGATGGAGGGGTTTGTCCCCCTGGCCCTGCCCAGAAGGGACACCTTTCAGGAAGGGTTGTGGCCTTGGCTGTGCCGAGGGTTGCCCCAGGCAATGCAGCTTGGGATTGCAGTGGCACTGTCAGGGCTCTGCAGAGCTCCTGGCAGTTCCTGCATTTGTCCCCAGCAATGCCAGAGAACTGCAGGGGTTGCAGTCAATCCCTTGTGCTCTTTGGGACCCCGCCTGGCTCTGCTGAATGGGAGCAGGCCTGGAGTTCCCAGACTGTTCCTGCATCCAGGGTCGGGCCTGCAGTGACGTTTGTGCAGCATTCAATTGGCGCAGTGGCAGGATGGCCATGGATCCATTCCTGCAGAAACACAATGGGGCTCCATCCCAGGCAGGGATAGAATGGACCCACAAATGTTGGAAGGATAACAACAAGGGAGTTTTGGCCCCGTGGAACCCCATGGAACCAAAGGAACCCTGGGACATGGCAGAACCTCATGGAATAAAGGGGACATTGTGACCCTGCAGCACCTCATGGAACCAAAGGGAGTCTGGGACGTGGCAGGGCCTGATGGAAACAAAGGAACCTCCTGGGAACAAAGGGACCCTGAGACACTGCCAAAACTCAAGGAACCCCAGGACACTGTGGAATCTCCTGGAATCCAGGGGCCATTGGAATACACTGGGGCCTCCTGGAGCCAAAGGGAACATGGGACACTGTGGAATCTCATGGAAGCCAAAGGACCCCGGGACTTTGTGGAATGTCAGGGAATCAAGGGCCCAGTGTGACATCCCAGAACCTTTTGGAACCAAAGGGAACCAACGGGACAATGTGGAATCTCATGGAATCAAGGGGCCATTGTGACCTTGTGGAACCTCACAGAATCCAGGGGCCATTCTGATTCTGCAAGGCCTTCTCGAGTCAAAGGGACCATTGTGACACTGGGGAACCTCATGGAATCAAGGGTCCATTGTGACCCTGGGGAAAATGATGGAATCAGTGGACCATTGTCACACTGCAGGACCTTATGGAGCCAAAGAACACTGGGAAACAGTGCAACCTCATGGAATCAAGGAGCCATTGTGCCTCTGCAGGGCCTTACCAAGCCAAAGGAAGCCTTGCACACTGTGGAACCTCATGGAATCAAGGGAACACCGTGATCTTGCAGGGCCTCATGGAACAAGAGGAACCCTGGGATTCTGCAGAATCTCATGGAATCAGGGGGCCATTGTGACACTGCAGGGCCTCATGGAATCCAATGTCCATTGTGACAGTCTAGGGCCTCAGGGAACCGAAGGAATCCAGGGACACTGTGGAACGTTATGGAACGATTGGGCATTTGTGACTCTGCACAACCTCATGCAACTTTGCTTAAAGGCAAAACTTGGGGTAGGAACTCCAATGAACTGAATCCCTCCCTTTTTTTTTTCTTACCAATACAGAGAGATAAAACTCCTAAAATTGAGAGTTGACTAACAAGGAAATAGCAGCAACCACAAAGAAACATAGGGAACAGCTGACCCACAAAGAGGGGAATTCTTTGCCCACGTGGCACCCCTGGAATAAAGGGGGAAAATGGCAGAGAGTCCTCCCTGACAACCACCCCCCTCTGCCCCAGCAAGCCAAAGAAACTCTGGGAAATGGGGGCACAAGCAGAGGGGGGTCAGGGTCACTCTGGGTTCCTTTTGATGCCTGGCATTTCTGTCTTTCTTCCCCTCCCTGTCCAGCCCCAGCGTAGGGCAGGCATTCCTTCTTAAAGAGACAGTCCTTCCAAAACAATGGGAAAACGGCCTAAAATACTAAAACTCCTGAAACCATGACATTTTCCACCTCTGTATTCTATTCCCTTTTTCATCATGCAGGGATCCTTTGTTTCCACGAGGCCCTGCAGTGTCACAATGGCCCCTTGATTCCTTTGTGCCACTGGAGACATCCCATAATCCAGCACAGCCTGTGGGGCTGCCTGGTCACGGCCAGACAAGTGATGTCTGTCTGGAAAGAGGCACAATTTTAATACTTTCACATTTAAATAATATTGAAGCACATTTTCATTAGTGGGTCATTTGAGTACTTTTAAGAAAGGGCAGTTTTCCCACTATGACAGAACAAGAATTTCCTGGAAGTGTACTGATGGCAAGAGAAGAAATACGGATCTGGCCCTCTACCTGGATTACCACTATTTCGTCTATAACTTCATCTCCCTCTCCCTTCAGATGTTTCCACCTCTCCTGTTTAAATGGCCATGTCTCAGGACATCCCTTCAGTAGACTTGTTGGATGTGTGTCATTCCTGTTGCTCCCTGGTTTCCTCCTCCATTTGCTCTCTGGTCATTCTCTGCCTCTCAATTGACTGGTTTCATGCTTTGAGTTTCAGGGAGCTGCCCAGTCTGTCAGAAGTTTAAATAGCACATCAGTCAACATCTTCATTGTGTTTATATCTATCAGAGAACAACCTTTTCTTATGTCTGTGTTTAAACCTTTCCTGTATGGAAATCCCTTGGGAATTGGTGACACATCAGATGCTGCTGGGACATCACACAGAGCTGAGGGAAGAGTTTTCGTGTGTATTAACATGTATCATCTTTACATTTTTTTATATTGACCATGAATAGAAACTTTCTGTGGTTCTAAGTCTCACCAGTTCCAGACCTCCCAAAGAACACAAACCTGAGGATTTGGGGTTCCCACTCCAGAGGCACTTGGAGCTCCCTCTGTACCCAGAGCACAGAACTCCCTTGTCCCACAGAGTCCTTGGAAAGGGAGGGATTAAGGACACGGGACAGGCTGTGGGGACCAGTTGCAGGGCATGGCCAGGGCTTTGGGGTGGTTGTGACCCCAGGGCAGGACCCAGCACTTGGCCTTGTTGAACCTCCTCCAAGTGGCCTGGGCCCATGGATCCAGCCTGTCCAGATCCCTCTGCAGAGCCTTCCTGCCCTCCAGCACATCAACACTCCCCCCCACCCTTTGAACTGCCTGAGGCTGCACTCGATGCCCTTGTGCAGATCATTGAGAAAGAGATTGAAGTGTCCTGAGCCCAGTGCTGGGAACACCCCTGGGAACACCCCTGGATGGAACTCCATTGCCCACCACTCCTTGGGCCTGGTCATCCACACACGTTTCCCCAGTGGACAGATGCTGCAGAATGTGTTTGACAAAGGTCCTGTAAGCCCAGAATATTGGGATGAGTGCAGATTTAGCTCTGCACAGCACAGAAATATATTCACTTTCTCTTCCTCCCTCTGTGGATCGAGAGATCTTGTGACATCAGTGTGTGACTCACTGTGTGCAAAGGGCAAATATGGACAGAATCTGGGGCAGGGAGCGTTTGGGGGATCTTGGGATCTGTGCTTGACACAGAACATGTTTGCCATTGGTTTAAGAGTCTGCAAAGTGGACTTCAATAGAGGCAATGTGAACTTGATATACAGCAAAGGATTAAGGGTTTCTTTTTTATTGAGCTGTTACCTTCCTTTGGTTTTTTTTGCTGGCAATAAATGAACATCCCTCTGTGTCTCGGGCAGCTCTTTCTCCAAGCCAAGCAGGCGGGAGTTGGTGCCAAGGAGCTGAAACCTGCAGGTCCAGCCTTTAGTGGAGGAAGCTCAGATTTGCCCAAGGCTGCTTTGAGTCCCAGGGATTTGATGAGGGAATGGTGGGGTGGGGATAGGGATAAAGTCTGATGGATTGTCAGGCATAAAAGGTCTTGATTTTGGTATCTATTCCCACTGAATTAGGAGGTGCCCAGGATCAATATCGACTGGGGACTGCTGATATCAATGTAAAAACAGGAAAAAAGTAAATAGGTGTCCTAGTTAGGACAGCTGAGATCAGTTCATCATGGTGGGTGTAACCCAAAACTGTATTCTATAGCCTTCCATGTCATTTCCCAGAAACTAGACTATTGTTGTCAATAGACTATTCGCACCCTCTGCCCATGGAGCCTGACTCCTCAGGCTATAAACTAGGTGTTAAGAGGCCTGTGAGATAGAAGGATGTTTCTGTCCTCACACCCTTTGTGAACTCCCCGCCCTGAGGAGAGTACCAAGCATTCCTGCCTGAACTGGAGGATATATAATTCTGGAGTTTTGGAACATTTTTCAACCCACTCGTGGGATCCAGAGGACGGCTGCATCTCATCGCTCTCAACCAGACTTAGACCACCACTGGACTGCGATCACCAGTTCTGGCCAGACTGCAGCAGCTCTCCCACCAGCAGGTTCTTCCCCTCTCCCTTTACTTTGGACTCAAACAGGGCCCAAGGAACACCACTTTGTTCAGGCCCCAGGGTACTGGGTTATACATTTGGGTTTTTGTGGGTTGAGACCAATTGTTTGTTTGTATTATTGTACTTACTGTATTATTTTAATAAATTGTTATTCTGACTTATAATCTCTCCTTTGAGTTGGGTTCATTCCCCCTGCTGGTTAACTTTTAAACCAGCACATTTTGGCGCCCAACGTGGGGCAGAGAGAGAGAAGTCAGAATCACAATTTCATTTGAAGCATTTGTCTATTTGAATATAGAAACTCCCTGATCACCATGTTGTTTGATGCACTCACATGGATGTTGTATTTGAACCTGTTCATATTTCCACAGATGGGGTATTATTTGCCTGTTTTGATGCTCTCTTTAAGACCAGGGAGAGGGATCCAAATTGCTTTATTAGTATATTATGTTTATGTCATTCTAACATCAGAAGCAATGAGTTTCATTGTAAATGTGTATTCAGTCCTGTTTACCTGTCCTGGTTTGGGTTGCTACCTCTGGGGCCTCATTAAAAATCGTACCCAGCTTTTTGGGGGAACAGGGGTGGATGGTTTCCAGCCTCCCACCTCCTTCTTCCCCTTCAGACCTGCTACAACAGTTTTTGAAAATATTGAGTTCCCTTTTGATGTTAAGGACAGCATAATGTTATTGTTAGTGTTGCTCTGTCTGCTCTGTACTGTGTACACCATGTTTAGGGTCAGAAAAGTGCCTTTTAGGGAGGTTGGTTGGACACCTGCCCTGGGAGCAGATAATGCTGAGTGGCACGGGAAGTGGGAGGACATCAGCCAGTATTTGGAAAAGTTTTCTCCTCCAATGATCTGGAAATTCACCCCTGAACAACTGCAGGATCCTGTTAGCATGATAAGACTGGTGAAGGAAAAATGCTCTGGCAGCTCCAGAGATGGCCAGCTCACAGCAACCTGCTGGGCCCTGGCCACTGCCTACCGGGCACTGCTTGACATGGTACAGCACTGTCAGGGCGAGGAGAGAAGGAGCAAATCCACAGACACCACGTCCACCCAAACCACGGCTGAGTCAGAGGGAGAAAGAAATAAACCAACCGGCACCGTGTCCACACAAACCATCGAGGAGCCAGAAGAACAAACAAAACCAATAGCAGTCGCCCCTGTCCAGAAAAGGAAATCAAAGACTAAATCAGTTCGCATAGCAAATGATGACGAAGAGGCGGGACCTTCACATCCACCGGAGGAGACAGAGCCAGAAATAATCACTCGGTCCCTGTCCCTGGGTGAGCTACGTGAGCTCCGGAGAGAGTTCACACGACAGGCAAACGAGTCCATTCTGACCTGGCTGCTCCGAATCTGGGATGCCGCAGCTAACGATACGATCCTAGATGGGAGTGAAGCCAGACAGCTGGGATCCCTGTCTCGAGATGTAGTCATTGATCAGGGGATTGGAAGGAGGCAGGAAACTCTCAGCCTCTGGCGGCGACTGTTGTCCAGTGTGAGGGAGAGATACCTTTGCAAGGAGGACCTCCACGTACAGCAAGGACAGTGGAACACGATGGAACAAGGTATCCGGTGCTTAAGGGAGTTAGCTGTACTGGAGATAATCTTTTCAGAGGATGAAAGATTCCCTAAGAGTCCAGATGGCGTACAGTGCACCTCCCAAATGTGGTTAAAGTTTGCACGACTCGGGCCAGAAATGTATTCCCGCTACTTAGCAACGCTGCAATGGAGGGAGGGAGAGGACAAGGTGGGAGCATTGGTTAGCAAACTCAGGATTTATGAAGACACTGTCACCGCCCCATTACGAGCCCACGTCTCATCTGTAGAAACCAAACTGGCTGAACACGTCCGAAGCCTGGAAGAGAAAATTGAAGAGGGACACCAGAAGCTAAGAGAAGAGATTAAGGAAGGGATTTTCCATATCTCGCCAGGACAAACAAGAGTCTCTGCTATCAGGAGCCAACACCCCCCAGCTAAGGAGAGAAGGTACACTCCACGTGGCGATCTATGGTTTTACCTCCGTGAGCATGGAGAAGATATGAGGAAGTGGGATGGGAAACCCACCTCTTCCTTAGCAGCCCGGGTACGTGAACTGAAAAGAGGAACAAATACCATAAAGAACTCTTCAAGGGTAAACGTTGCTCCAGTCTCTCGTGGGCAAGACTCCAGACGGTACAGGAATGATGATACGTCTGATCCTCTTGAAGGGACCTCCAGGTCATACCCACAAGAAGAGCACAATGAGTACCATGACCAGGACTAGGGGTGCCCTGCCTCTAGCCAGGTAGAGGAGAGGGACAATCGAGTCTATTGGACTGTGTGGATTCGGTGGCCTGGCACATCAGAGCCACAAAGATATAAGGCTTTAGTGGACACTGGCGCACAATGTACATTAATGCCATCAAGATACGTAGGGGCAGAATCCATCTCCATTTCTGGGGTGACAGGGGGATCCCAACAGCTGACTGTACTGGAAGCTGAAGTGAGCCTGACTGGGAAGGAATGGCACAGACACCCCATCGTGACTGGTCCAGAGGCCCCGTGTATCCTTGGCATAGATTACCTGAGGAGTGGGTATTTCAAAGACCCAAAAGGACTTCGGTGGGCTTTTGGCATAGCTGCTGTGGAGACGGAGGAAATTAGACAGTTGAACACCTTGCCTGGTCTCTCAGAGGACCCCTCTGCTGTGGGACTGCTGAAGGTTGAAGAACAATTGGTACCGATAGCCACAGCAACAGTGCACCGTCGGCAATACCGCACCGACCGAGACTCTGTGACCCCTATACATAAGATGATCCGCGAACTGGAGACCCAGGGGGTGGTCAGCAAGACTCGCTCACCCTTTAATAGCCCTATATGGCCAGTGCGTAAGTCCAGCGGAGAGTGGAGGCTGACGGTGGATTACCGTGGACTCAATGAAGTCACACCACCCCTGAGTGCTGCTGTGCCGGACATGCTGGAGCTCCAGTATGAGCTGGAGTCCAAGGAAGCCAAGTGGTATGCCACCATTGACATAGCCAATGCCTTTTTCTCCATTCCTTTGGCAGCGGAGTGCAGACCACAATTTGCTTTCACTTGGAGAGGTGTGCAGTACACCTGGAATCGACTGCCTCAGGGGTGGAAACACAGTCCCAGCATTTGCCATGGACTGATCCAGACTGCACTGGAAAAGGGTGAGGCTCCAGAGCACCTACAGTACATTGATGACATCATTGTATGGGGGAACACAGCGGGCGAAGTCTTCGAGAAAGGAGAGAAGATAATCCAGATTCTCCTAAGAGCCGGTTTTGCCATTAAACGGAGTAAGGTCAAGGGACCTGCTCAGGAAATTCAGTTCCTAGGAGTGAAGTGGCAAGATGGACGCCGCCTAATTCCAATGGAGGTGATTAACAAAATAGCAGCCATGTCCCCACCAACCAGCAAGAAGGAAACACAGGCTTTCCTAGGCGCTGTGGGCTTTTGGAGGATGCATATCCCCGAGTATAGTCAGATTGTAAGCCCTCTCTACCTTGTGACACGGAAGAAAAATGATTTCCAGTGGGGCCCCGAACAACAACAAGCCTTTGAACAAATTAAACAGGAGATTGCCCATGCGGTAGCCCTTGGGCCAGTAAGGACAGGACAGGACGTGAAGAACGTGCTCTACACCGCAGCCGGGGAGAATGGTCCTTCTTGGAGCCTCTGGCAGAAAGTGCCTGGGGAGACCCGAGGACGACCGCTAGGATTCTGGAGTCGGGGATACAAAGGATCTGGAGCCAGCTATACACCAACTGAGAAAGAGATCCTGGCTGCCTATGAAGGAGTTCGAGCTGCCTCAGAAGTGATCGGCACCGAAGCGCAGCTCCTCCTGGCACCCCGACTACCAGTGCTGGGCTGGATGTTCAAGGGAAGAGTTCCTTCCACACATCATGCCACCGATGCCACATGAAGTGGATGGCTCTGATCACGCAGCGAACCCGGATAGGGAATCCTAATCGCCCTGGGATTCTGGAAATTATCACCAATTGGCCCGAAGGTGAGAGTTTCGGACTATCCTCTGAAGAAGAGGAGGAGAAGGTGACACGGGCTGAGGAGGCCCCACCATATGACAAGCTACCCGCAGATGAAAGGCGATATGTGCTCTTCACGGATGGCTCCTGCCGCATTGTAGGGACAAACCGAAAATGGAAGGCAGCTGTATGGAGTCCCACACGGCGAGTTGCAGAAGCGACCGAAGGACAAGGTGGGTCAAGTCAGTTTGCAGAGCTTAAAGCCGTTCAGTTGGCTTTGGATATAGCTGAACGAGAGAAGTGGCCAAGACTCTATCTCTACACTGACTCATGGATGGTGGCCAATGCTCTGTGGGGATGGCTGGAGCGATGGAAAAAGGCCAACTGGCAGCGCCAAGGGAAACCCATCTGGGCGGCGGAGATGTGGCAGGACATCGCTGGCCGGGTAGAGAAGCTGAGTGTGAAGGTCCGTCACGTAGACGCTCATGTAGGCAAGAAACGGGCTAATGAGGAGCATTGTAACAACGAGCAGGCGGACCGAGCTGCCAGGATTAAAGTCTCTCAGGTAGATCTGGATTGGCAGCACAAAGGAGAATTATTTCTGGCTCGATGGGCCCATGACGCCTCCGGTCACCAGGGGAGAGATGCAACATACAGATGGGCTCGTGACCGAGGGGTGGACTTAACCAAGGACATTGTCTCACAGGTCATCCATGACTGTGAGACATGTGCTGCCATCAAGCAGGCCAAGCGGGTGAAGCCTCTATGGTATGGTGGACGGTGGTCAAAGTACAGGTATGGGGAAGCCTGGCAAGTTGACTACATCACGCTCCCCAAAACCCGCCAAGGCAAGCACTACGTACTGACCATGGTAGAAGGAAGCACTGGATGGTTGGAGACATACCCAGTGCCTCATGCCACTGCCCGGAATACCATCCTGGGCCTTGAAAAACAAGTCCTGTGGCGACACGGCACCCCGGAGAGAATTGAGTCCGATAATGGGACCCATTTCAAGAATGGCCTCGTAGACACCTGGGCCAAAGAGCACGGCATTGAGTGGGTGTATCATATCCCCTACCATGCACCAGCTGCTGGGAAAGTTGAGCGGTGCAATGGACTGCTGAAAACCACTCTGAAGGCACTGTGTGGGGAGACTCTCAAACACTGGGAGCTGCACTTAGCAAAGGCCACCTGGTTGGTCAACACCCGAGGTTCCATCAATCGAGCTGGCCCTGCCCAATCAGAACTTTTGCATACTGTAGATGGAGATAAAGTCCCCGTGGTACATATGAGAGGAATGTTAGGGAAGACTGTTTGGATTAGTCTCACCTCAAGCAAAGGCAAACCCATCCGAGGGATTGTTTTTGCTCAGGGACCTGGTTCCACCTGGTGGGTAATGCAAAAAGATGGGGAGACACGTTGTGTACCACAAGGGGACCTAATTTTGAGTGAGAATGGTCTGTAATGTTTCATTGTATATATATATATAGATAGATAGATAGATAGATGTATATAGTTTTAAAGGGATATAGTTTTTAAAGGGGGTTAATTTGGGCATGACATGGATGGCATAGAATAAGGGGTGGATAATGTCCTAGTTAGGACAGCTGAGATCAGTTCATCATGGTGGGTGTAACCCAAAACTGTATTCTATAGCCTTCCATGTCATTTCCCAGAAACTAGACTATTGTTGTCAATAGACTATTCGCACCCTCTGCCCATAGAGCCTGACTCCTCAGGCTATAAACTAGGTGTTAAGAGGCCTGTGAGATAGAAGGATGTTTCTGTCCTCACACCCTTTGTGAACTCCCCGCCCTGAGGAGAGTACCAAGCATTCCTGCCTGAACTGGAGGATATATAATTCTGGAGTTTTGGAACATTTTTCAACCCACTCGTGGGATCCAGAGGACGGCTGCATCTCATCGCTCTCAACCAGACTTAGACCACCACTGGACTGCGATCACCAGTTCTGGCCAGACTGCAGCAGCTCTCCCACCAGCAGGTTCTTCCCCTCTCCCTTTACTTTGGACTCAAACAGGGCCCAAGGAACACCACTTTGTTCAGGCCCCAGGGTACTGGGTTATACATTTGGGTTTTTGTGGGTTGAGACCAATTGTTTGTTTGTATTATTGTACTTACTGTATTATTTTAATAAATTGTTATTCTGACTTATAATCTCTCCTTTGAGTTGGGTTCATTCCCCCTGCTGGTTAACTTTTAAACCAGCACAATAGGTCACAAAAAAGGACATGTTTTCTCATGGTTATATTAATGCAATATGTTCACTTTGGATGCACTTCTGAGATCTGTCTAATTAACCACAAAACAATTGAAGACTTACAACTAAATTATTCCCAGGGGCCTGTCTAGTTAAGATGCCATCACTGAGAAGAGAGTGTGGAGGAATGAGCAGACAAGGAGACCATCCCTGGGGCTGGGGAAGCAGGAGCTCAGTCACTGGTTCCAAGTGGAAAATGGACTGTGGGATGTTTCTGTGAGAGCCCCTAAAGGCTGTGCTGGTTTCAGGGGGAGTACAGTTAAATTTCTTCCCCACGGCAAGTGCAGGGCTGTGTTTTGGTTTGTGCTGAACACAGGGTTGATAATCACAGAATCACAGAATAGGATGAGCTGAAAGGGACCCACAAGGATCAGCCAGTCCAACCCTTAGCCCTGCACAGGACCATCCCCAAGGGTCACACCATGACCCTGAGAGGATGATCCAAACATTTCTTGAGCTCTGTCAGCCTCGGTGCTGTGCCCACTGCCCTGGGGAGCCTGGTCAGTGCCCAACCACCCTCTGGGGAAAGAACTTTTTTCTAAGATCCAACCTAACCCTGCCATGACACAACTCCAGGTCATTCCCTCAGTCCTGTCCCTGGTCCCCCCAGAGCAGAGCTCAGGGCCTGCCCCTCCTCTGCCCCTCCCCAGGAAGTTGGACCTGCAGTGAGGTCTCCCCTCAGTCTCCTCTTCTCCAGCTGAACACACCAAGTGCCCTCAGTGTCCTCCCACGCCTTCCCCCCAAGGCCCTTCCCCATCTTCTTTGCCCTCCTTGGGACACTCTCCAATGGCTCAATCTCTCCCTTCCATTGTGTCCCCCCAAACTGCCCCAATGGTGCAGGTGAGGCCGCCCCAGGGCAGAGCAGAGCAGGACAATCCCCTCCCTGGCCCGGCCGGCCATGCTGGGCCTGATGCCCCCAGGACAGGCTTGGCCCTCCTGGCTGCCAGGGCACTGCTGACTCAGGGCCAACTGGCCACCCACCAGCACCCCCAGGGCCCTTTCCCGGCCCTGCTTTCCAGCCTCTCCTTCCCAGTCTGTCCGTCCCTGCGGGGTTGCCCCATCCCAGGGCAGAATCCGGCACTTCCCCCTGTTGAAGTTCTCAGGGCTCCTAAAGAGCCGGGAGGTCACGGGATGTCAAAGAGCCCCACGGAGCTCAAGGGACCCTTGGGACACTGTGGAACCTCATGGGATCAAGAGACCTTTTGGAAGCTGTGGAACTGTAACGGGGAAGGGGTTACTGTATCAGGGGAAAAAAAGGTTAGAGAGATTCTGGAAGGTGGAAAACTAAACACTGTTGCTAGTTAACAAAGTCACTATTTCTTATGAAAGGTGGCAAACAGGGAAAAGGAAAAAAAAACAGGGGCCTAAGGAAAAAGGATTAGGGAGGAGGAAAAAGTGAACAAAAGGCCCTAGAAAGAAGGCTCGGCACCCTACTCTCCCAGGTGTCACCTATAAGAGAGTCTTACCCACCCTAACCAGTAATAAAGCCTCTAATATTTTTTTTTATTTTTCTAAAATTTGTAATACTTTTAAGTTTGATAAGTAAGTTTTAAAAGCAGTAACCTTCCTCCCCCCCCCCTTGTCCCTTGTTCCTTTCCCTTGTTTACACGTTCCCTAACCCTCTTACCCCATTCTATGCTTCCCATATCAATCCTACCCCTGAATACAGTAGGATGTTTAGTCTTCTGTCAAGGCAAGGCCTAGACAGTTGGTATTACAGCATATCAGGGCCTAAACCACAGAATACGGTCAGAAATTAGGTAACTATGTACCCTTTGTGCTCTGAAGATGGTGAAGATGATGAAGTAAAAGCCCCCAGACCCATTTCTCAGGGGGTGGACCTGGGGCGGTCCAGAGGAGAGGCCAAAAGGTGGGCACATCTGGGATTGGACAGATGATATTATAAAATGTAACCTCTCAGGCACAGCCTGCGTGTGTCGTGTACCATCTTAGCCTTGGCAAATAAACCCTTTCTTATCTCACCCCTAATTAACTGCTCCGGAGATTTTTTTCAGCACCAAAATACACCAGCAACACCTCCAAATGCCCTTGACGAGCCATTGACCAATCACAAAAGACCAATTAAAACAGTTTATACAGAAGTTCTCCCCCCAAGGCCAAATTCACTGTTTTATCAGTGAACTTGGCAGGGAGAACTATAAACCTCTGCAGGTGGCTAAGGCCAAACACAGACCAAAAACATCATCCCAACTCCGTCCAAACACAGGAACTCATGGAATTGAGGGGCCATTGTGACACTGCAGGGCCTTCTGGAGCCAAAGAGATCATTGTGACACTGTGGAACCTCATGGAATCAAGGGGCCATTGTGACATGTGGGGCCTCATGGAACAAAAGGAATCCTGGGCAACTGCAGAAACACATGGAAGCAAGTGGCCACTGGGACATGAGGGGCCTCATGGAATCAGGGGAGCCCTGGGACACTGTGGAACCTCATGGAATCAAGAGGTCATTGTGACACTGCAGGGCCTCTTTGACCCAAACGGGCCTCGTGCTGGGCTGTCACAGGCCAGGGCAGGGGCAGCTGGAGAGCCCCTGGCCCAGCCATGAGTCACAGGCTGAGCCATCAGCTCCTGCTGAGAGAAGGGACCTCACAGGCCCTTCCCCAGACACCTTCCTGCTCTTGGCCTGTGCCCTCCAGGGCAGAAGTGACCTCACAGCCCCTTCACAGCCATCGGCTTCCTCCTGGAGGATGAGTTCCTGAGGCACAACTGACCCCTGGATACTGTACCCAACCATCCCCCTCCTTGTGGCTCAGTCAGTGATGGGACCACACACACATAAACTTGTTTCCTCCGATTTGTCCAGTAGATTTCCATGATTTCAGTCGAGGGATGTTCCTCACAGGAACTGCTGTGTTTGTCCTGGTGCATTTGATAGCTCTACTTCTGCCTCTCTGTCTATTGTCTCTTCAAAGAGCTCTCCAAGGAAAAGACTCCTTGAATTGTAGAACAACAGAGGCTGGCAGAGCCCCCTGAGCAGCACTGCCCTGGCTGTGGCTGGGCTGCAGTTCCCTTTGCCCAGAGCAGCCCCTGTCCTGCTGTGGTGGTGCTCGTGGCTGCAGCGCTGTTGGTCCCAGCCCAAGGCTTTGGCTGTCCCTGGGCAGTGCTGGCCCCGCAGGAAGCGTCTCTGCAACCACCCCCACCCAATGGGCTGGGCTGGGCAAGTGTTTCACAGGGGACATGGCTGGGACAGCTTGGGATAGTCCAGTCCATAGGGCATCATGCTCAGAATAAACTGAGAGGAGGTTCTTCTCTGCCCATCTCTGCAACCTGAAGGGCTGCAGAGTCCTCTGGGGTATCAGCCACTGCTCCAGCTTTGTGTCATCAATGAACTTCCTGAGGAAGCACTGACCCCTCATCCAAGTCACTGAGGGACAAGTTAAACTCCACTGGGCCCAGTAGAGGACCGTGGGGGACACCACTGGTGACAGACCTCCAGCCAGACCCTGTGCCACTGATTAGGACCCTCTGGGATCTGCCCTTCATCTCCTTATCAGCTCTGCTTGTTTCCCTGACTGTTGGTGTGCACAGACTGGTCCTTGCCCCACACTGTCCTTGCAGACCAGCTGCACTCAGCTCTGCTGCCCTTCTGTGTTTCTCACACGGGTGGGTCCCCCACTCCAAGTCACAAGACACAGCCAAAGTCTGCTCCTCTCAAGCCCAGGATCTGCACTCTTCTCCTGCCCTTCCCCTTGGCAGGTGACACCTCCCATTCCAGGGTCACCACAGCCAAGGCTGGCACTGCTTTTCACACCCAGGCCCAACTCTTCCTCTTGAAGAGGAGTAGATGCAAATGAGCCTCCCTGTTGTCCACCAGCCTGGCAGCTGTGCTCTAAAGGCCTGTGTCCCAAGGGGGGTCTTGACCAAGACCCTGCACAAACCTCTTGGACTCTTTGCATCCTGTCGTGGTGCCTTCTCTCCCAACCCATCACAGCCCTGCAACCTGGGAACTGTCTCAGCAGGCCTGGGCTCTTATTGCCTGCAAGTGGAATGAAGAGAGACTTGGGGCTGCAGCTCCTCCTGCCTGTGCCCCACACGCAGGGCATTGGGGCCTGTCTGGCTGCAGCCCCTCAGCGGGGGCACCGGGGTAAGAAAAGACTTGCAGTGGGGAAAGCTGCTCTGAAAGCCCCGAGAGCTGGGGTGTGCAGAGGCTTTGCTGACAATGGCCTTGGGGGTGGACGTGCTGGGACTCAGGCCCAGGGGGAAAATCCCAGGCCTGATCCCTGAGGAGATCAGCACATGCTGCTGAAATGCTGGGGGAGAGAAGAGCCAGCAGAGGGAGGGAACAAGTGTGGACAGCCTGGGCTGATGGGATTTGGACTCGTGCCTGGCCCGGCCTTGGCTGGGCAGAGAAGGGACAGCCTTTGTGTCCCTGCAGGGCTGGGATTCACTCCCTGCCCCAAAGGCCCCCAATGGGTCTGAGAAGCCCTGGGTGGTGCCTGTCCCACAACTGCTGGGAATGGGGACGGGGTCCCTGCACAGGCCCTGTGCTGCCCATGGCAGCTGCTGCACTTGTGCTGCAGAGCCCTGGCACCTCCCCTGGCACTACAGGCCCCTCTTTGGTTGTTCAGTCCAGGCTCAGCTGCCCTGAATCAGGTTCAGCAGTGAAGGGATGTCCAGGAGACAACTGCCATTGTACTCTGAGGACATGGAGAAAATACCCTGATAAAGAACAGGAGAGAGACCTCTCTCCCTGTGCCACCTGACTCCATTTGGTCACCTGAGCACCTCTAGGGGCTGCCCTGGACAGAAGGAACAGTGACAGGTTCCCCTGTCCTACATGTGGGCACCTTCTGCCACTGAAGTTGGCCAAAGCAATGTCCCAGCAGCACCAAGAAGATCCCACAGCTGTTGCCCTGTCCCTAGGAACTGCTCCATTGGATCCTGCAGTTCCCAGCAGGAATCTCAGTCACCTCTGGCCCCCCAGAAGGAACCAGGGCTTTGTGTCCCAGCAGGTCACTCCTGGCTTTGGTCTTCCTTCATTGCCATGGGAGCTGGGACAAGGAGTCACCTGCAGGGGCCTGTTTTGGGCCCACTGAAGTGGGGCAGGAGGAATCCCAGCCCATGAGGGTTGTGGAGGGAGCTGAGTGTCCTTCTGGCCCCAGGTCTGCAGAGCCACAAGGAGACAGCTCTGTTGACTCAGCTGAGTCCCTTCCCTCAGTGCAGGTGAAGGAGATCCCTCCTGGGCACTGTCTGGGTTTCCTGTCTAATGATGGGACAGGAAAAGGGGACTCTTGGACTTAACTCTGTGTCTGTTTGGAGAAATGACCCTGCTGAAAGAAGTGTCTGTGCCCAGCTGAGAGAAGGAACATCATTATTTCCTTCAGCTGTGTGCCAGCAGGTTCCCCTGGAGCCCCAGGGACAGCTGGAGGGAGCCCAGAGGGGCAGAGAAAGGGCTGCCTGGGGCTGTTGCTGTGCTGCTGAGCTGGGCCGGGCTCCTGGCACACAGGGAGCTCCTGGTAACCAAGAAGAGCTTCAAAGAGACAGCTCTGCCCAGGAGCAGCTCCTCTGCACAGCCCAGCAGGGCTGAGGGCACTGCCTGCAGCACCCAGGACACAGGAGAGAAGGGAGAGAGAGGAGAGGCAGCCTGGGCTGGGAGGTGACTGAGTTCTCACTGCTGGAGAAACCTTCGCAGGATTTGAATGAAGAATTCTCTGGCTGTAGGAAAGTTCAACTTCCCTTCCTGGAGGCATCTTCTAAAGCTGCCACATCCCACAGCTTCCAGGATCTTTCAGCAGGACTCTCCCAGTTGCTGCAGTGCAGGGGAAGTGGCCACATGGCAGAGCAGGGCAGGAGCTGCAGGTAGCAAGGGCAGAGAGGAGAAGGGAGCAGGAGGTTCAAGGGATCCTGGGGTGGGAGGACAGGGCAGAGCTGCTCAGGGCAGGAACCTTGCCAGCCCTTTGCCACGGTCAGGCTGTGGCTGCAGAGCAGTGCAGGTGAGTTCCTGCAAGTACCTCTCCCAGCTGCCAAATGGCAGCAGTGGCAGGAGCTGTCAGGATGGCTCTGCTGGATTTGCTGGGGTGCAGCAGGAGAAGCTGCTGCAGAGCAGGACTTGCTGCTGCCCCATCAGAGGCCCGGGGCAAGAAGGTTCCCTGTGCCAGGGCTGGCTGTGGGCTGGGAAGGTGGGGGTGCAGCCAGGGGTGCCCAGGGCTGTGGTGCAGAGCAGGGTCCTGCCCCCAGGGCTCTGTGTGCTGGGGCAGGGACTCTGCTGCCTGCCAGGGTCAGCTCTCAGCCCGGCCAAGGAGCTGCCACGGCCCTGCAGGGAGAAGGGGTGGGTGGAAGGAGTGACCCCTCAGGGCAGGGCAGGGATGGCAGGGCTGGGCAGGGCCCTTCAGCTGCAGGGTCAGGGCTCCTCACATCTTCAGCTCCACCTCCTCCATTTCCAGGGACCCTTCTCAGGAAGCACATCCCCCCAGAACACCTCCCCCTTCCCAGCCACCGCAGGCTGTCTGGGATCTGCTCTGCAGCCCCTGCCCAGGCAGAGCTGCCCCTGGGCACTGGGCTGGGGATGGCTCTGGCAGCACTGGCAGGGAGCTGAGCTGGACACAGGGAGGGGCTGCTGGCAGGAACAGCTCCTCACCCAGAGACAGGCAGGCAGGGACAGGCAGCTGCTGCCACAAGGGCTGGGCAGGGGGATGGGGGCCCCTCCCTGCTGTCCCTGTGGCACAGACCCCTTCCCTGAGCAGCTCCTGCCTGGGCTCCTTTCCCAGCCTAAGCAGAGCCTGTGCCCTCAGGCCCACGGGGGCTGGGCTGTGCATTGCCCTGCAGTATCTCTGCCATAGGATCTCTGTGCTGCACAAGATCCCCATGGAGAAAACTCCTCAGTGCTAAATCCATGGAAATGCTCTGGGCAGCTGCAAGGAGCATTTTGTGTCTCACTCTGGGAGGGGAGAGATGAAAAGTGGAGGAATGTGTCAGTCTGTTCTTTGGACATGCATTCCTGGATATCTGGGCAGTTTCTCTGTAGGGGAACAGTTGAGTGTGATGCTCCTCCAGCTCCAAGCTGCCAGCACAGGGCAGCTGAGCCCAGGACTGATGGGCAGAGCAGCTCTTCTCTCTGCACTAAGAGACCATCCCTGTGCCCCTCAGAACCCATAAGACTTGGCCTGCAGTGCAATGGAAATGTCAGGGATTTCAAACCTCCACAACCACTCCTAACTGTGGCAGGTGCAAGTGGGTGAACAAATACAAAGAATTCCCTCAGCTCAGTCCTTCATTTGGGCAAATTGCAAAGAGCAAAGCTCAGAAGCTCTTGGATGTATCACGAATATATTTAATTTGAGATCACCCTGCTTTCCAAATTCCTTCTCCCAGCAGAATAAGAAGGAGTCCTTGGGAGCCCATCACAGAGTTCCTGCTTCCCATGGTCCCCTCAGCCAGCAAAAACCAGAGCTCAGGGGAGGGAGCTGCAGGGAGGTCTGAGTGAGGAGAGAGAACCTGAGAGTGGGGTGGCTGAGACGGGTAATGTTTGGCTGCAGAAGCCTGGTCTAACTCAGCAGTGACTTTTCCTCCTCAACAGATCAAAATACCCTGGGGAAGGAGCAAATGCCCAACAGCAGCTCCATGCCCCAGTTCCTCCTGCTGGCATTTGCAGACAGGAGGGAGCTGCAGCTCCTGCACTTCTGGCTCTTCCTGGCCATCTCCCTGGCTACCCTCCTGGCCAACGGCCTCATCCTCAGTGCCGTAGCCTGGGACCACCACCTGCACACCCCCATGGGCTTCTTCCTGCTCAACCTCTCCCTCACAGACCTGGGCTGCATCTGCACCACTGTCCCCAAAGCCATGCACAATTCCCTCCAGAACACCACAACCATCTCCTACACGGGATGTGTTGCCCAGGTCTTTCTGCTGTTCTTCTTCCTTGGAACAGAGTATTTCCTCCTCACCATCATGTGCTACGACCGCTACGTTGCCATCTGCAAACCCCTGCACTACGGGACCCTCCTGGGCAGCAGAGCTTGTGCCCACATGGCAGCAGCTGCCTGGGCCACTGGCTTTCTCTATTCTCTGCTGCACACAGCCAGTACATTTTCCCTGCCCCTGTGCCAGGGCAATGCCCTGGGCCAGTTCTTCTGTGAACTCCCACACATCCTCAAGCTCTCCTGTTCACACTCAGGCTACCTCAGGGAAATTGGGCTCATTGTGGTTAATGCCTGTTTACTGTTTGGTTGTTTTGTTTTCATAGTTTTCTCCTATGTGCAGATCTTCAGGGCTGTGCTGAGGATCCCCTCTCAGCAGGGACGGCACAAAGCCTTTTCCACGTGCCTCCCTCACCTGGCTGTGCTCTCCCTGTTACTCAGCACTGGCACATTTTCCAGCCTGAAGCCCCCCTCCATCTCCTCCCCATCCTTAGATCTGATTGTGTCAGTTCTGTACTCAGTGGTGCCTCCAGCACTGAATCCCCTCATCTACAGCCTCAGGAACCAGGAGCTCAAAGATGCCATAAGGAAAACACTGACTGGATGCTTTTCAGAAGCAAAAAGCTGCCTGTTTCCTTCTAATTCTTAACATTAATTTCTAAAAGCCAACCCTCTCTTCTCAGGATTTTGGAGGAGCTAAGAATGTTTTCTTCAGTATTTTTACTTTTTATTATGTAGTGCAGAATAAAATTTTGTTCTGGATTGCACTTCTAATTCCCTGTCTTCCTCCTGAATTTTACTCTTCCATTCTGTAAATGAGAAACTCTCTCTGTATATTAAAACAAATGAATGACACAGTGGAAACCTGGTGTTGTTGATATGGTTCTTCAGAGGCCTTTGTAAAATGTCAAGGCAGTGCCTGTGTGCAGGGGGGTTGGGGAAAAGGGGACCAGAACAGCAGCACTGCAAGGGAGCAGCAGCACTTGATCCTCCCCAATTCAACACTCCCCTTCTGTGCCTTTGGGTAAGGTCCCTGAGTGCTCTGGCTGGTTGGTCACTGTTCTGCTTGGTGTCAGTGCTGTGACCCCGGGCAGGGACAGAGCTGGGCTCAAGGACAGCAGAATCCTGCCCGGGCTGGAGTCACCAAGACATAAAGTACCACGTGTCTGCTGTAATCCGTGAGAGCACAGGGCACACAGCAGGAACAGGGAAAGGAGCCTGGGGAGTGACTCATCTCCCCTCAGTGAACTTCCATAGGAGGAGCCAGGGCAGCCCCCAAAGCCATGTCCCAGCTCTGGAACAAGGCAGGGCCCCTCTGAGCCCCCTCCATGGCCACACAGGAGTGTCTGTGGGAGGTGATCAGTGGTAGGGAGCACCATCAGCTGGCTCTGCCTCCCAACTGGAGAAGCACAGCCCCACAGAGTCCTCCATGGCCCCGGGCCCCACAGCCCCCGTGCTCTGCAGAGCAGCCCCGCCAGCTCGGGGGCTGCTGTAAAGCCCTGGAGTGTTACAACTGCTCCTTGTTTCCATGAAGTTCCACAGTGTCCCTGGATTCCTTATGTTCCATGAGGTTCCACAGTGTCACAGTGGTCCCTTGATTCCATGAAATTCCACTGTGGCCCAGGGTTCCTTTGTTTCCAAGAGGCCCTGCAGTGTCACAATGGCCTCCAGATTCCATTTCTGCAGTGTCACAACAGCCCCTTTTTGTCATCAGGTTGCTCACTGGCCCTGGGTTCCTTTGGCTCCATGGGGCCCTGCAGTGTCCCAGTGGCCTCTTGATTCCATGGCTTTCCCCAGGGTCACAATGGCCCTGTAATTCCATGAGGTTCTGCAGTTTCACAGTGGCTCCTTGATTCCGGGAGGTTGCACAGCACCATCACAAAGCTGAGCCCATCCTGAAGAAAGTTCTGAGGAGGTTGGGAGGAAAAGAATTGGAGAAGGAAAGAGGGACTTGGCCAACAGATAGGAAAGATTTTGATGAGGTAAAGCTAGGCTCTGGGAATGCTGAGGGTGCTGAAACACTGACTGTGTAAACACTCCTGATGGACCTTTAGGTACTTTGTAACCTCAAGCCCCAACACGATCCAAAAGTGCTGCCCCTCCCATTGGAAGGAATCCACTGCTCTAACTCCAAGCCAGAAAAAACCCAAACCCAGAACTCCAGACTCTTGTCCTCTAATGTCCACTCCATTCCCAAATCTGCATTACCAGTATGAAAAGCCAAACTTTAATCCTGACCCAGCCCAAAACCCTAATCATGAACCAGACACTGCCAGCAGAACAACAAACCTCCCTAAACTTCTGTCTAATGCCAACTCTGAGCTCTAAACCCCAAGCCCTGCCCATTAACCACCCCCACAGCCCTTGGGAGCAGGGTAAGGACCTGCAGGGCCCAGAGCAGGCCCAGGGGGTTGGCAGAGGAATGGGAGGTGACCTGTATGTGCTCAGCTCTGCAGTGACCCCCAGGAGAAGGGCCTGGGCTGTGGGAGGGATGTCCTGTGGCACAGGGGCTCAGGATCCAAGTTAATAAGGCCAAATGCACATGGGGCTGCCTTGGGGGGCATGTGGCCACCCAGACAAGGGAGTTGTCATCTCCCTGGACTCAACCCTGGTGTCACCACATCTGGACTGGTCTATCTGGGTGTGAAGTTCCCCATTGTGGAGGAATGGGGAAGAACTGGAGAGAGTCTAGAGGAGATCTGACAGGTTGGAGCTTTTCTTGGTGCTGGAAAGAAAAAGAACCCCCTAAAGTGCAGCTTGGAAGGTTCAGACTGAAGGTGGGGAAAAAGGAATGTTACTCAAAGGGGAACCTTATGGAGCCAGAGGTCACTAAGAGGGTGATGGCCTGGCTTTGTGTTCCAGGGAACAGCCAGAGCTGGTGCAGAGACATCCGGGAGGGTCTGGAAATGCTGCTGGGAGGGGGTGGGAAAGCAGGAGGGGTGTGTGCAGCCTGCAAGGCCAGAGCAGCAGCAGGGCCAGGCCAGGACAGCCTGCAGGAGAGATGGCCAAGGGCTCTGGCAGGGCTGCAAGGCCCAAAGGCACCCAGGCCTTTGTCCCCTTGCCTCTGGCAGCTGCCTCTGCCACTCAGGCCACCACAAGCCACTTTCCTGGCAGGTTCTGCACTTGGTTTCTGCCTCGCCCCTCCCTCAGGAGCCTGGCAGGGGTTGCCCAGTTTGGGCCTTTGTTGTTCCTCCCCCTCCCATCCCAGTGCCCCCCAAACAGCCCTGAGCCAGCCGGGAGGGACAGGATCTGCTGGACCAGGGCCTGAGGCTCAGGCCTTGGCCTTTGTGCTCCACAAAACCAAGGCAGGCTTTGCTCAGCATTGCAGGGGCCTGCCCAGAGCCTTTGTCTGCCTGCACTCCTGGCCTCCAAGGAGCTGCTCCAAGGAGTCCCTGGGGAGGCTTTGGCAGTGCCTGCCCTCAGTGGGGCCCAGCAATGCTTCAAGGCACTTGCAGTTTGGCTTCTGACTTCTTGAGCAGCTTCTTCAATCTTCTCTCAGTACCTCAGGATCATTGGCTGGGCTGCAAACACCCCGTGGGGCTCATTAAAATCCAGCAATCCCTCATGATCTCTTTGTCTTCCTTTAATTGTCTTCAAGGCAATTTCAAAACAAGTCTTCAAAGTTGGTGCTTTTTTTTTTTTTTTTAATTCAAGGATGGATATTTTTTAGTTCAGAGGAGAGGTGATAGAGGTGTTCTCCAAGTGATCTTGATGCTGAGTTTCTCCTCAGGAGATCCACACTGACCCTGTAGGATCGACCTTGCTCCTCACCCCCCAACCTCCCCAGTTCTGACATGGCCCATCTTGGACTGACAGCTGATGCAACTCCAAACACACTGTGGGACCCATTAAAACACTGAAAAACAAATTATTTCCCTTCCTTTCATTGTCTTCATGTCTTCAAGACATCAACAACTAATTAGAGTTGTTTTGAAGTTTAGCTAAGGAGGAAGATTTTAAAGTGGACGTCACAAAATCTACTTTTTTTTTTTTAAAGGGAATGATTTACCCAGAGCCTTGGGATGCAAGAGGGTCAGGGTGCAAAGGATTTGGATCCAAAGATAAGGGGTCAAAAGAGATTAGTAGCATTTAATCATTGACCAGTTGAACAGTTATCAAGTAATTCAATAGCATTTGCTACAATTTTAACAGTGACCGAATTATAGATTCACAATAAGAACCTTCACCCCACAGTCAATTCACACCCACACCCAGGCAGAGATGTGTGGACACATCAAGAGCTGGGTATGGAAAGGTCCTTCTCTGAAATTCTCCTTGTTGTCAGGGAAACACTCCCCCAAATCCCTTTGTGTTTCCCACCAGACAAGGGTCCCAGTTGGAGGAGTGTTTGTTGAGGGGGATCAGAATTGTCCTGGGCATCAGTGATGGTCTTTGGAGTGTTGCAAACTGGAGGGTTCCCGAGCTGGGAGAGGCTGCCAGAGGTGTCCCACTGAGAGGGAGGTGCTGGGGAGCTGCCAGGGCCTCCCTCAGCCCTGCTGGGTGTGGGCTCACAAGGGGACTGGCTTTAGTTATCTGCTGAATTGCCATCCTGGTGTCAGGAATGACTGGAGTTTCCAAACTATTTGGGAATTGTGTCCAAACTGTTCCATTTGGGTCATGGTTCAGGCAGGGAATGTTCCAAGGCTTTCATGGGATGTCTGATTATCCTGTGTTCCCCAGCTCTTCCACTCTGGATTGTTCCCACCTGTATTATACAGGACCACCCGGTCCAGTCCAGAGACACTTCCCCACACCCTGGTCCTGTCCAGGGACACTTCCCCACACCCTGGTACAGTCCAGGGGTTCTTCATTGCTCAGCTGGTTTGGTCAAGGCTTGTCAGGAGCTCCTGAGATCATGACCAGGCCTGAGGAGCATGGGGGGAGGATGCACCACCACAGAGGCTTCTAAGAAAGATGGGGGCAGACTTTTTGTAGAGCCTGGACATGGCTGCGATTGGACAAATAGTTTTGAACTAAAAAAAGGCAGATTTGAAGTCGATATAACCAAGAATTTTTTACAGTGAGAGCGGTGAAACACTGACACAGGTACCCAGAGAGGTGATGCCTCATCCCTGGAAACATTCAAGGGCAGGTTGGGCAGGGCTCTGAGCAACCTGATCTAGTTGTGGATGTTCCTGCTTATTGCAGAGGGTTGGACTTCTGACACTGCAGGGCCTCCTGTAATCAAGGGGCCAGTGGGACACTGGGGAGCCTCCTGGAGCCAAGGGAACCCTGGGATATTTTGGAACATCATGGAATCAAGGAGCCACTGTGACATTGCAGAGCCTTGAGGAACCAAAGGATCCAAGAGACACTGTGGAACCTCAAGGAATCAAGGGTCCATTGTGATACTGCAGGGAACTAAAGGAATCCTGGGACACAGTGGAAACTCATGAAATCATCATTGTGGCACTCCAGAGCCTCATGGAACCAAGGATCTGTTGTGACACTGAGAGGCCTCATGGAACCAAAGGAACCCTGAGAGTTTTTGGGACCTCATGGAATCAAGGGGCCATTTCTGGCAGGATGCTCTGCTCTGATAATACCTAAACAATGGTCAGAGAATGCAAACAATGCAAGCTCTCTGTGCTGAGTTACTGCTGGTGTCAAGGTGCTGTTTTTATTGTTGAATTATGCTAAACCCAAAATGCTTCCTGAAACTTCAAACACACATCCTGCTTTCTGAAGCAGGATTTGACAGAGAAGCTGCTCCCTGGTCTGCAAATATGTCCAACAGTCAAACCTTTTATAACTATAAAAACCCTGTCCAACTTTCATGTAACAGATTCTTCCCCAGACTTCCTTGAAGTGTGTGGAGCTTCTGCCATGAAGCAGGGACAGCTCTTCATGGTCACTGCCCAGGGGTAAAGTGAAAGAGAGAGAACTACCCCCTGTTGTTGTGGGGTGAGTTACCTCAATGTCTGCTTCAGGATTGTTTCTTTTTGCTGGCTTTGATCCAATTGCTTTAATAGAATGATTTTGATAGACTGCACTGTTGTTTCTTACACAATACTGCTAGGAGTTTTTGGCTTTTATACTGTGCAGTAAATAATTCTGTTTCAGGTACATCATCTGATCACTTGTCTGATCAATTATCTGTTCATTTGTCATAATAAATAACTCATTTTATAGAAATATTTCTGATTTGCCATCACTAAAACCTGCAGGACAAAGTGATTGAATCACACCTCTATAATTTCACTCAGTGTAAACCAAAATGTGAGCCTGAGATTGGATCCAGCCAGAGTCAGGTTCCTCTCTGAGAAGGAATTTGGAAAGCAAGGGGGTCCTTTCTGCCCCTCGTAGCTCAACGAGACGGCTTCTGCCATCAACTTTGTCTAAGCCTTCCACCCCCCAGCCCCAAGCCGTGACACATGGGCATGTCTTGTCCATGCAGGGCAAACAGGGACTCCTGAGCTGGTCATTTGATGTCCCTCCTTGGAGGGAAGAACAAGCCCAATGGCCTGGGGTGAGAGGCCAGTGCTGGGAGCGGCGCTGGCTGTGCCAGGGTACTGCTGGGTGCCCCCACCCTGAGCACTCCCCCCCTTGTGCTGGTCACTGCTGTTTTCCTCTGCAGGGCGTTGTGTTGGGCACATCCTGGAGAGCAAAGTGGAAAGCAGATTGAAGCTTTGAGGCCCTGGCCTGAGGAGATGCACCTGCAGGATGGCAGTGCTGCTGCAGAGGTCAGCTCTGTGCCAGCAGTGCCCGTGGCTGTCCCTGCCTGCAGTCCCTGGACAGTCCTGCAGCAGGACTGGCACCGACTGCCAGAGCTCTGAGGCCTCCAACAACACAGGGCTCTGCAGGACAGTGTGGAAGGGAAGGGAGAGGAGGCCATGGAGGAGAAGGGCTGCTGCTCCCTGGCACTGCTGCTCTGCTGGGACTCTTTTCTGGCCCAGCTCTGCACAGAGGCACCGACCCTGCAGCTGCAGAGAAGTCAGAGAGGAAAGATGTCAGGCAAACAAGTCAATGCAGAGTTCTTTATTTGGTTTAAGCACACAGTGAGTACAATTCCCAATTTGTACAGCCTGTGGGCCAGGCTAGAAAGGCAAACACTGAATTGAAAATGGTGTTTACATATATATAAATATATATACTTTCATATATATATATTTAAAGATTTTTTTGTGTGAACAAATTCTCACAAAAATAACATCCCTACCAGGAGTAAAAAATAGAGAAGATATGCTGGGCCTTTAATGAAGTCCATAAAAGGATTGGCCTTTAATGAGGTACATAATAATGAGGTACATGCAGAAGAAAGTTTATTGTTTCTGAAAAACAGCCAGTTATGAGTTTCCTCAGGGCATCCTTGAGCTCCTGGTTCCTCAGGCCGTAGATGAGGGGGTTCAGTGTCGGAGACACCACTGAGTACAGAACTGACACAATCAGATCCAGGGATGGGGAGGAGATGGAGGGGGGCTTCAGGTAGGCAAAGAATGAGGTGCTGATAAACAAGGAGACCACAGCCAGGTGAGGGAGGCACGTGGAAAAGGCTTTGTGCTTCCCTGCTGAGAGGGGATCCTCAGCACAGCCCTGAAGATCTGCACATAGGAGAACACAATGAAAATGAAAAAAACAAGTGCTAAACAGGCACTAACCCCAATGAGCCCAATTTCCCTAAGGGGGCCTGAGTGTGAGCAGGAGAGCTTGAGGATGTGTGGGATTTCACAGAAGAACTGGCCCAGGGCATTGCCCTGGCCCAGGGGCAGGGAAAATGTATTGGCTGTGTGCAGCAGAGCAGTGAGAAAGCCAGTGGCCCAGGCAGCTGCTGCCATGTGGGCACAAGCTCTGCTGCCCAGGAGGGTCCCGTAGTGCAGGGGTTTGCAGATGGCAACGTAGCGGTCGTAGCACATGATGGTGAGGAGACAAAGCTCTGCTGAGATGAAGAAGAAAAAGAAAAAGAGCTGTGCAGCACATCCCGTGTAGGAGATGGTTGTGGTGTTCTGGAGGGAATTGTGCATGGCTTTGGGGACAGTGGTGCAGATGCAGCCCAGGTCTGTGAGGGAGAGGTTGAGCAGGAAGAAGCCCATGGGGGTGTGCAGGTGGTGGTCCCAGGCTACGGCGCTGAGGATGAGGCCGTTGGCCAGGAGGGCAGCCAGGGAGATGGCCAGGAAGAGCCAGAAGTGCAGGAGCTGCAGCTCCCTCCTGTCTGCAAATGCCAGCAGGAGGAACTGGGGCATGGAGCTGCTGTTGGACATTTGCTGCCTCAGGTTATTGTTTTCTGTTTAGGAGAAAAAAGGCAGAACTGAATTAGGCCAGACTCAATTAGCAAAACATCTTGCATGTCTCATAGCAATTCAACATTCAGGGCCCCTTTTCAGGAAGATCTCTCTGCATCCCTCTCCCCGAGCTCTGGGTTTTGCTGGCTGAAGGGGGCACTGAGAGCAGGGACCCTGGAATGGGCTCCCGAGGAATCCTTCTTGCTGTGCTGTGAGAGGCAACTTGGAGCACAGGGTGACCTCCAGTTAAATGCACTTGTGATGTACCAAAGTGTTTCCAGAACTGCTGGTCGCAGTTTGCCCAAGTGCAGAACAGAGGGAGGGGATTGGGGGGACTTGATTTTGTTCCAGTTCCTCTTGCCAGGAATGAGTTTGGATGGTTGAAATCTCTGACATTTCCAATGTGCTCCAGGTGAAATCCTGTGAGTCCTGAGAGGCAAAGGGATGGTCTCTTGGTGCAGAGACAAGAGCTGGCCCTCTTTCCTGTTCACAGCTGCCCCTGGTTGGCAGCTTGGAACTGAAGGGGGATCACCCTTAAGAATTCCCTTCAAAAAGAAAGAAGGGACTTCTGGGAGCAGAGGAATCCCAGTTCAAAGAGCAGACTGACAGAATCCTTGCCTTCCTCAGGATGCCTGAGTAGGACCTCATCTCTCTGCTCCCAGACTGCCACGCACAGGGATCATTGCAGCTCTCAAGTACGGCTGCCCAGAGCATTTCCATGGATTTAGCACTGAGGAGTTTTCTCCATGGGGATCCTGTGCAGCACAGAGATCCTATGGCAGAGCTGTGCCCTTTTGGAGGGCACCTGCAGCCCTGCAGGACACCCAGGCAAACAGCTGAATAGCCTGAAGTTGCCTGGAGGGCACTTGGGCACTTGGCTCCCATAGGAACATCCCCACAGCACCCAAAGGTTTTGTGCCTGGACAGGAATCTGCCACCCCCAAACCCCACACTGGCTCAGAAAACCCAATGGTGAGAACAAGGAGAGCCCAGGCAGCAGGGGATGGCAGTGAAATGCCACAGTGCTGCTGCCAAGGGAGGAGGGACACACAGAGAGACAGCTGGAAATCAGGACCTTGTCCTTGCCTGGGCTCTGGCTGCTGCAGGGCCGTGGCAGCTCCTTGGCCGGGCTGAGAGCTGACCCTGGCAGGCAGCAGAGTCCCTGCCCCAGCACACAGAGCCCTGGGGGCAGGACCCTGCTCTGCACCACAGCCCTGGGCACCCCTGGCTGCACCCCCACCTTCCCACCCCACAGCCAGCCCTGGCACAGGGAACCTTCTGGCCCTGGGCCTCTGATGGGGCAGCAGCAAGTCCTGCTCTGCAGCAGCTTCTCCTGCTGCACCCCAGCAAATCCAGCAGAGCCATCCTGACAGCTCCTGCCACTGCTGCCATTTGGCAGCTGGCAGAGGCACTTGCAGGAACTCACCTGCACTGCTCTGCAGCCACAGCCTGACCGTGGCAAAGGGCTGGCAAGGTTCCTGCCCTGAGCAGCTCTGCCCTGTCCTCCCACCCCAGGATCCCTTGAACCTCCTGCTCCCTTCTCCTCTCTGCCCTTGCTGCCTGCAGCTCCTGCCCTGCTCTGCCATGTGGCCACTTCCCCTGCACTGCAGCAACTGGGAGAGTCCTCCTGAAAGATCCTGGAAGCTGTGGGATGTGGCAGCTTTAGGAGATGCCTCCAGGAAGGGAAGCTGAACTTTCCTACAGCGAGAGAATTCTTCATTCAAATCCTGGGAAGGTTTCTCCAGCAGTGAGAACTCAGTCACCTCCCAGCCCAGGCTGCCTCTCCTCTCTCTCCCTTCTCTCCTGTGCCCTGGGTGCTGCAGGCAGTGCCCTCAGCCCTGCTGGGCTGTGCAGAGGAGCTGCTCCTGGGCAGAGCTGTCTCTTTGAAGCTCTTCTTGGTTACCAGGAGCTCCCTGTGTGCCAGGAGCCTGGCCCAGCTCAGCAGCACAGCAACAGCCCCAGGCAGCCCTTTCTCTGCCCCTCTGGGCTCCCTCCAGCTGTCCCTGGGGCTCCAGGGGAACCTGCTGGCACACAGCTGAAGGAAATAATGATGATCCTTCTCTCAGCTGGGCACAGACACTTCTTTCAGCAGGGTCATTTCTCCAAACAGACACAGAGTTAAGTCCAAGAGTCCCCTTTTCATGTCCCATCATTAGACAGGAAACCCAGACAGTGCCCAGGAGGGATCTCCTTCACCTGCACTGAGGGAAGGGACTCAGCTGAGTCAACAGAGGTGTCTCCTTGTGGCTCTGCAGACCTGGGGCCAGAAGGACACTCAGCTCCCTCCACAACCCCCATGGGCTGGGATTCCTCCTGCCCCACTTTAGTGGGCCCAAAACAGGCCCCTGCAGGTGACTCCTTGTCCCAGCTCCCATGGCAATGAAGGAAGACCAAAGCCAGGAGTGACCTGCTGGGACACAAAGCCCTGGTTCCTTCTGGGGGGCCAGAGGTGACTGAGATTCCTGCTGGGAACTGCAGGCTCCAGTGGAGCAGTTCCTAGGGACAGGGCAGCAGCTGTGGGATCTTCTTGGAGCTGCTGGGACATTGCTTTGGCCAACTTCAGTGGCAGAAGGTGCCCACATGTAGGACAGGGGAACCTGCCACTGTTCCTTCTGTCCAGGGCAGCCCATAGAGGTGCTCAGGTGACCAAATGGAGTCAGGTGGCACAGGGAGAGAGGTCTCTCTCCTGTTCTGTATCAGGGTATTTTCTACATGTCCTCAGAGTACAATGGCAGTTGTCTCCTGGACATCCCTTCACTGCTGAACCTGATTCAGGGCAGCTGAGCCTGGACTGAACAGCCAAAGAGGGGCCTGTAGTGCCAGGGGAGGTGCCAGGGCTCTGCAGCACAAGTGCAGCAGCTGCCATGGACAGCACAGGGCCTGTGCAGGGACCCCGTCCCCATTCCCAGCAGTTGTGGGACAGGCACCACCCAGGGCTTCTCAGACCCACTGGGGGCCTTTGGGGCAGGGAGTGAATCCCAGCCCTGCAGGGACACAAAGGCTGTCCCTTCTCTGCCCAGCCAAGGCCGGGCCAGGCACGAATCCAAATCCCATCAGCCCAGGCTGTCCACACTTGTTCCCTCCCTCTGCTGGCTCTTCTCTCCCCCAGCATTTCAGCAGCATGTGCTGATCTCCTCAGGGATCAGGCCTGGGATTTTCCCCCTGGGCCTGAGTCCCAGCACGTCCACCCCCAAGGCCACTGTCAGCAAAGCCTCTGCACACCCCAGCTCTCGGGGCTTTCAGAGCAGCTTTCCCCTCTGCACGTCTGTTCTTACCCCGGTGCCCCCGCTGAGGGGCTGCAGCCAGACAGGCCCCAATGCCCTGCGTGTGGGGCACAGGCAGGAGGAGCTGCAGCCCCAAGTCTCTCTTCATTCCACTTGCAGGCAATAAGAGCCCAGGCCTGCTGAGACAGTTCCCAGGTTGCAGGGCTGTGATGGGTTGGGAGAGAAGGTCAAGGAGACACAGGGTAGAAAGAGCAGGAGAGAGGTGTCCTGAGTGGGAAGGAGCTTCTTGGACCTGCAGAGCTGCTCTAAGGGATGAACAAATTGGGTGAATTTTGTAGGTGAGGGTCAGAGGAGAGACTATTTGGGTGACATTGTGGAGTGAGAGAAAGAGCCCATTCAAGTTGGCTTTGCTAACCCTGGAATCACTGGAAAGGCACCACGACAGGATGCAAAGAGTCCAAGAGGTTTCTGCAGGGTCTTGGTCAAGACACCCCTTGGGACACAGGCCTTTAGAGCACAGCTGCCAGGCTGGTGGACAACAGGGAGGCTCATCTGCCTCTGCTTCTCTCCAAGAGGAAGAGTTGGCCTGGGTGTGAAAAGCATTGTCTGTGGTGACCCTGGAATGGGAGGTGTCACCTGCCAAGGGGAAGGGCAGGAGAAGAGTGCAGATCCTGGGCTTGAGAGGAGCAGACTTTGACTGAGCCTTGTGACTTGGAGTGGGGGACCCACCCGTGTGAGAAACACAGAAGGGCAGCAGAGCTGAGTGCAGCTGGTCTGCAAGGACAGTGTGGGGCAAGGACCAGTCTGTGCACACCAACAGTCAGGGAAACAAGCAGAGCTGATAAGGAGATGAAGGGCAGATCCCAGAGGGTCCTAATCAGTGGCACAGGGTCTGGCTGGAGGTCTGTCACCAGTGGTGTCCCCCACGGTCCTCTACTGGGCCCAGTGGAGTTTAACTTGTCCCTCAATGACTTGGATGAGGGCTCAGTGCTTCCTCAGGAAGTTCATTGATGACACAAAGCTGGAGCAGTGGCCGATACCCCAGAGGACTCTGCAGCCCTTCAGGTTGCAGAGATGGGCAGAGAAGAACCTTCTCTCAGTTTATTCTGAGCATGATGCCCTATGGACTGGACTATCCCAAGCTGTCCCAGCCATGTCCCCTGTGAAACACTTGCCCAGCCCAGCCCATTGGGTGGGGGTGGTTGCAGAGACGCTTCCTGCGGGGCCAGCACTGCCCAGGGACAGCCAAAGCCTTGGGCTGGGACCAACAGCGCTGCAGCCACGAGCACCACCACAGCAGGACAGGGGCTGCTCTGGGCAAAGGGAACTGCAGCCCAGCCACAGCCAGGGCAGTGCTGCTCAGGGGGCTCCGCCAGCCTCTGTTGTTCTACAGTTCAAGGAGTCTTTTCCTTGGAGAGCTCTTTGAAGAGACAATAGACAGAGAGGCAGAAGTAGAGCTATCAAATGCACCAGGACAAACACAGCAGTTCCTGTGAGGAACATCCCTCGACTGAAATCATGGAAATCTACTGGACAAATTGGAGGAAACAAGTTTATGTGTATGTGGTCCCATCACTGACTGAGCCACAAGGAGGGGGATGGTTGGGTGCAGTATCAAGGGGTCAGTTGTGCCTCAGGAACTCATCCTTCAGGAGGAAGCCGATGGCTGTGAAGGGGCTGTGAGGTCACTTCTGCCCTGGAGGGCACAGGCCAAGAGCAGGATGGTGGCTGGGGAAGGGCCTGTGAGGTCCCTTCTCTCAGCAGGAGCTGATGGCTCAGCCTGTGACTCATGGCTGGGCCAGGGGCTCTCCAGCTGCCCCTGCCCTGGCCTGTGACAGCCCAGCACGAGGCCTGTTTGGTTCAAAGAGGCCCTGCAGTGTCACAATGACCTCTTGATTCTGTGAGGTTCCACAGTGTCCCAGGGCTCCCCTGATTCCATGAGGCCCCTCATGTCCCAGTGGCCACTTGCTTCCATGTATTTCTGCAGTAGCCCAGGATTTCTTTTGTTCCATGAGGCCCTACATGTCACAATGGCCCTTTGATTCCATGAGGCTCCCCAGTGTCCCAGGTGCCCCTTGATTCCATGACATTCCACAGTTTACCAGGGTCCCTTTTGCTCCATAAGGCTCTACAGTGTAACGATGACCCCTTGATTCCATAGGATCCTCAAAAAAGGTCTCAGGCTCCTTTGGTTCCTTAAGGCACTGCATGGCACGCTGGACTCTTGATTCCATGAGTTCCTGAAGTTTCACAAGTGCCCCTGGATTCCGTGAGGTTCCGCAGTGTCCCAGGGTCCCTTTGGCTCCATAAGGGTCTGCACTGTGATAAGGGCCCCTTGATTCCATGAGGTTCTGCCGTGTTCCAGGTTTCCTTCAGTTCTGTGTGGCCCTGACATGTCACAATGGACCCTTGACACCGTGAGGTTCCACAGTCTCCAAGGGCATTTTTGTTCCACGAGGCCCTCCAGTGTCCCAAGGGCCACTTGATTCCATGTGGTTGCTCAGTGTCACAGGGCTCTGCAGTGTCTCATTGTTCCCGCTGTTCCATGAGGTTCCCCAGTGTCCCTGGATTCCTATGGCTCCATGAGGCCCTGCCTGGTCAGACTTGGCCCTTGATTCTCTGAGGTTCCAAAATGTTTCTGGGTTCCTGTGATTTCATGAGGGCCCGCGTGTCAAATGGTCCCTTAGTTCGAAGAGTATCCACCGTGTCCCAGTTTTCCTTTAGTTCCATGAGGTCCTGGAGTGTCACAATGGCCCCTTGTTTCCATGAGGTTCCACAGTGCCTCAAGATTCATTTTTTCCATGAGGCCATGGACTTTGACTCTGGAGCCCTGATTCCCTGCAGCCATGCTGTGTCACAATGGCACCTTGGTTCCATGAGATCCCACAGTGTCCCAGGGTTCCTTTTGGAACATGAGACCCTGCAGTGTCCCAGGTGCCCCTGGATTCCATGACATTCCACAGGGTTCCTCTGAGTCCATGAGGCCCCACATGTCACAATGGCCCCTTGATTCCATGAGGTTCCACAGTGTCACAATGATCTCTTTGGCTCCAGAAGGCCCTGCAGTGTCACAATGGCCCCTCGATTCCATGAGTTCCACAGCTTCCAAAAGGTCTCTTGATCCCATGACGTCCCACAGTGTCCCAAGGGTCCCTTGAGCTCCGTGGGGCTCTTTGACATCCCGTGACCTCCCGGCTCTTTAGGAGCCCTGAGAACTTCAACAGGGGGAAGTGCCGGATTCTGCCCTGGGATGGGGCAACCCCGCAGGGACGGACAGACTGGGAAGGAGAGGCTGGAAAGCAGGGCCGGGAAAGGGCCCTGGGGGTGCTGGTGGGTGGCCAGTTGGCCCTGAGTCAGCAGTGCCCTGGCAGCCAGGAGGGCCAAGCCTGTCCTGGGGGCATCAGGCCCAGCATGGCCGGCCGGGCCAGGGAGGGGATTGTCCCGCTCTGCTCTGCCCTGGGGCGGCCTCACCTGCACCATTGGGGCAGTTTGGGGGGACACAATGGAAGGGAGAGATTGAGCCATTAGAGAGTGTCCAAAGGAGGGCAAGGAAGATGGGGAAGGGCCTTGGGGGGAAGCCGTGGGAGGACACTGAGGGCACTTGGTGTGTTCAACTGGAGAAGAGGAGACTGAGGGGAGACCTCACTGCAGTTCCAGCTTCCTGGGGAGGGGCAGAGGAGGGGTAGGCCCTGAGCTCTGCTCTGTGGTGAGCAGGGACAGGACTGAGGGAATGACCTGGAGTTGTGTTAGGGGAGGTTTAGGTTGAATCTTAGAAAAAGGTTTTTCCCCGGAGGGTGGTTGGGCACTGACCAGGCTCCCCAGGGCAGTGGGTACAGCACCGAGTCTGACAGAGCTCAAGAAGTGTTTGGATGATCCTTTCAGGATCATGGTGTGACCCTTGGGGATGGTCCTGTGCAGGGCTAAGGGTTGGTCTGGCTGATCCTTGTGGGTCCCTTCCAACTCATCCTATTCTGTCATTCTGTGATTATCAACCCTGTGTTCAGCACAAACCAAAACACAGCCCTGCACTTGCCATGGGGAAGAAATTTAACTGTACTCCCCCTGAAACCAGCACAGCCTTTAGGGGCTCTCACAGAAACATCCCACAGTCCATTTTCCACTTGGAACCAGTGACTCTGAGCTCCTGCTTCCCCAGCCCCAGGGATGGTCTCCTTGTCTGCTCATTCCTCCACACTCTCTTCTCAGTGATGACATCTTAACGAGACAAGCCCCTGGGAATAATTTAGTTGTAAGTCTTCAATTGTTTTGTGGTTAAATAGACAGATCTCAGAAGTGCATTCAAAGTGAATATCTTGTATTAATAAAACCATGAGAAAACATGTCCTTTTTGTGGTCTGTTTACTTTTTTCCTGGATTTACATTGATATCAGCAATCCCCAGTCGATATTGATCCTGGGCACCTCCTAATTCAGTGGGAATAGATACCAAAATCAAGACCATTTATGCCTGACAATCCATCAGACTTTATCCCTTTCCCTACCCCTCCATTCCCTCATCAAAGCCCTGGGACTCAAAGCAGCCTTGGGCAAATCTGAGCTTCCTCCACTAAAGGCTGGACCTGCAGGTTTCAGCTCCTTGGCACCAACTCCCACCTGCTTGGCTTGGAGAAAGAGCTGCCCGAGACACAGAGGGATGTTCATTTATTGCCAGCAAAAAAACCCAAAGGAAGGCAACAGCTCAATAAAAAAAGAAACCCGTAATCCTTTGCTGTATATCAAGTTCACATTGCCTCTATTGAAGTCCACTTTGCAGACTCTTAAACCAATGGCAAGCACAGATCCCAAGATCCCCCAGACACTCCCTTCCCCAGATTCTGTCCATATTTGCCCTTTGCACACAGTGAGTCACACACTGAAGTCACAAGATCTCTCCATCCACAGAGGGAGGAAGAGAAAGTGAATGTATTTGTGTGCTGTGCAGAGCTAAATCTGCACTCATCCCAATATTCTGGGCTTACAGGACCTTTGTCAAACACATTCTGCAGCATCTGTTCACTGGGGAAACGTGTGTGGATGGCCAGGCCCAAGGAGTGGTGGGCAATGGAGTTCCATCCAGGGGTGTTCCCAGGGCTCAGCACTGGGCTCAGGGCACTTCAATCTCTTTCTCAATGATCTGCACAAGGGCATCGAGTGCAGCCTCAGGCAGTTCAAAGGGTGGGGGGGAGTGTTGATGTGCTGGAGGGCACGAAGGCTCTGCAGAGGGATCTGGACAGGCTGGATCCATGGGCCCAGGCCACTTGGAGGAGGTTCAACAAGGCCAAGTGCCGGGTCCTGCCCTGGGGTCACAACCACCCCAAAGCCCTGACCATGCCCTGCAACTGGTCCCCACAGCCTGTCCCGTGTCCTTAATCCCTCCCTTTCCAAGGACTTTGTGAGACAAGGGAGCTCTGTGCTCTGGGTATGGAGGGGGCTCCAAGTGCCACTCGAGTGGGAGCCACAACTCCTCAGGTTTGTGTTCTTTGGGCAACCAGAAACTGGTGAGACTTAGAGCCACAGAAAGTTTCTATTCATGGCCAATATAAAAAAATGTAAAGATGATACATGTTAATACACATCAAAACTCTTCCCTCAGCTCTGTGTGATGTCCCAGCAGCATCTGATGTGTCACCAATTCCCAAGGGATTTCCATACAGGAAAGGTTTAAACACAGACATGAGAAAAGGTTGTTCTCTGATAGACATAAACACAATGAAGATGTTGACTGATGTGCTATTTAAACTTCTGACAGACTGAGCAGCTCCCTGAAACTCAAAGCATGAAACCAGTCAATTGAGAGGCAGAGAATGACCAGAGAGCAACTGGAGGAGGAAACCAGGGAGCAACAGGAACGACACACATCCAACAAGTCTACTGAAGGGATGTCCTGAGACATGGCCATTCAAACAGGAGAGGTGGAAACATCTGAAGGGAGAGGGAGATGAAGTTATAGACGGAATGGTGGTAATCCAAGTAGAGGGCCAGATCCGTATTTCTTCTCTTGCCATCAGTACACTTCCAGGAAATTCTTGTTCTGTCATAGTGGGAAAACTGCCCTTTCTTAAAAGTACTCAAATGACCCACTAATGGAAATGTGCTTCAATATTATTTAAATGTGAAGGTATTAAAATTGTGCCTCTTTCCAGACAGACATCACTTGTCTGGCCGTGACCAGGCAGCCCCACAGGCTGTGCTGGATTATGGGATGTCTCCAGAGGCACAAAGGAATCAAGGGGCCATTGTGACACTGCAGGGCCTCGTGGAACCAAAGGATCCCTGGGACACTGCATGATGAAAAAGGGAATAGAATACTGAGGTGGAAAATGTCATGGTTTCAGGAGTTTTAGTATTTTAGGCCGTTTTCCCATTGTTTTGGAAGGACTGTCTCTTTAAGAAGGAATGCCTGCCCTACGCTGGGGCTGGACAGGGAGGGGAAGAAAGACAGAAATGCCAGGCATCAAAAGGAACTTTTTCTCCTCCCTGGACCCCCAGGGCTGGTGCCTGGAGAGTCCCTGCAGCGCTGTCCTGCCCCGGGGCCCTGCTGCTGCCGCCCCGAGCGCTGAGCTCGCTCAGCACCACGGCTGGGGAGAGCCCCAGAGTGACCCTGACCCCCCTCTGCTTGTGCCCCCATTTCTCAGAGTTTCTTTGGCTTGCTGGGGCAGAGGGGGGTGGTTGTCAGGGAGGACTCTCTGCCATTTTTCCCCTTTATTCCAGGGGTGCCACGTGGGTGAAGAATTCCCCTCTTTGTGGGTTAGCTGTTCCCTGTGTGTCTTTGTGGTTGCTGCTATTTCCTTGTTAGTCAGCTCTTAATTTTAGGAGTTTTATCTCTCTGTATTGGTAAGAAAAAAAAAGGGAGGGATTCATTTCATTGGAGTTCCTACCCCAAGTTTTGCCTTTAAGCAAAGTTGCATGAGGTTGTGCAGAGTCACAAATCCCCAATCGTTTCATAACGTTCCACAGTGTCCCTGGATTCCTTAGGTTCCCTGAGGCCCTAGACTGTCACAATGGACATTTGATTCCATGAGGCCCTGCAGTGTCACAATGGCCCCCTGATTCCATGAGATTCTGCAGAATCCCAGGGTTCCTCTTGTTCCATGAGGCCCTGCAAGATCACAGTTGTCCCCTGATTCCATGAGGTTCCACAGTGTGCAAGGCTTCCTTTGGCTTGGTAAGGCCCTGCAGAGGCACAATGGCTCCTTGATTCCATGAGGTTGCACTGTTTCCCAGTGTTCTTTGGCTCCATAAGGTCCTGCAGTGTGACAATGGCCCACTGATTCCATCATTTTCCCCAGGGTCACAATGGACCCTTGATTCCAGGAGGTTCCACAGTGTCACAATGGTCCCTTTGACTCCAGAAGGCCTTGCAGAATCAGAATGGCCCCTGGATTCTGTGAGGTTCCACAAGGTCACAATGGCCCCTTGATTCCATAAGATTCCACATTGTCCCGTTGGTTCCCTTTGGTTCCAAAAGGTTCTGGGATGTCACACTGGGCCCTTGATTCCCTGATGACAAACCCCTCCATCTGTCCCTGCACATGTTGTGTCCAATTCTCATCCCCCACTTAGGGACAAAGTCAGGCTACATTTTGTCTTTAACTTTGCATTTGTTTCACTCTTTTGTGCTTCCAACACACACACACCCCAGTCTGGGCAGAGTCTGGCCACCCCCAAAGAACACAAGACCTGACTAGTTGTGGCTCCTGCTGCAGGGGCTGGAACTTGGGCCACAATCTGGGCCAGGAGCAGAGAGGTCCCTCCCCACAGAAACTTCTTGGCAATGGAGTTATTAGAGAAAAGGGGACAGGCTGTGGGGATCACTTGCAGGGCACAGCCAGGGACGTGTCTTGACCAGCCTCCTGTTTAACATGACCAGCCTTTTCAGCCTCTTTTCTCTCTCTTTTCTCATGTTTGTTCCTCCAGTGACCTCTGGGATCCTCCCCTTGCTTTGGTTCTTTCCTAGACATCCCAGGACAAGTCTTGCCCAGTCCCCAAATCCCCTTTCTGACTGCCCATCATGAGTCTCAGAGCCCGAGGCCGAATCCCCAACCTTCAGCTGCAAGGTCACCCTGAGAGGTTCTGCCATTGACCCACTTGCTTAAAGTTTCCTACAGATACCTTGGAACTTCCTTTCAATTAATTTTTTACCTTTTGGGCTTAGAAGGGTTTCTCCAAAAACATGGCAATTCATGTCCTCAAAAATGGAAATTCTTTGGAGAAGGAGTTTGGGACTTTAAACTCGAATCCCAGAATGATTTGGCTTGGAAGGGAGCTAAAAGCTCATCTGGTCCAAGTCCCTGCACATGGACAGTAACATCTTTTACTAATTCAGGTTACTCACAGTCCCTGACCGTGGAGAAATGCAGGGATGGGACATCCACTTCTCTGGAAACCTCTTCCAGTTCTTGCTGCCCTGATTGTTAAATCTTTCCTTTTATTATCCAATATAAAACTCTTCTCTTTCAGTTCAAAGCCACTGCCCCACGTTCTACCACTACAGGCCTCGGTAAAAAGTATCCCTGTGATTTACTTAGATTCTGAGCACAACATTTTCATCTGAAAAAACATTGGTGAGTGCCCAGAGATCTCCCAAGATGGGCTTGAAAGGTCTCAAGCACATGAGCACTAGAGAGGGGCTGAGGAACTGTGACCTCAGTGGTGTGCAGACTGAGGACAGTACAGGACAGCCCTGAGAGGGCTTGAAGGGAGGATTTAGAGCTGGTGGATCCCTTTGTCAGAGCAGAAAAGAGCCTGAGAAAGAAAGAATTAATGCCAAGTGCAGCTGGGGAGGTCCCGAGTGGACATGAGGAAAAAGGAATTTCACTCCATGGAAAACGCTGGGCTGGAACATGTCACCCAGGAGGAGTCTGGATGAGCCCAAGGCTTTGTGTGTGCAGGAAGAGCCAAGGAGGACGCAGAGATGTCAGTGCAGGAAGGTGCCAACCAGGTGGGGCAGCCGGGGGATGACGACAGCCTGCAGGGAAAGGGGCAGGGCATGGACACCGTAGGACAGCCTGGGCTGGAGAGGAGACAGGGAGGGGGAGAAGCTGAAAGGCCCTGCCAGAGCCACCTTCTGCAGGCCTTTGGCCATGGCTGCTGTCTGTGCCCCTGATGCCAGGAGGAGGGGAGTGCCCCTTGCAGCCCTGGGGCCTCCTGGCCTCCTTGTCCCTGCTCAGCAGCCTGGCAGGTGCCACCCCATGGGCCTGCCCTTGGCATTGCACATCCCACATCCCAGTGCCCCAGGAAGAGCCCTGAGGAATGAGGCAGGGACAGGATCTGCCTTCCCAGCGGCTGGGGGTCAGGCCTTGGCCCATTCGATGAAGGAAACAAATCCATGTTTATTCAGCATCAGAGCCACCTTTCTTTTGCTTGTCCATCCTTGTCCTCACTGTCTGCAGTTTTCTGCTCTAACTGGAACTTGGGGACACCTTCTCAGTTGTGTCCCTCAGTGAGACTCATTAGCACTACAACAAACTTCAGTGTTTCAATCTCTCTTTGACTTCTTGAAAAGTTGTTTGAACTTCCTCTCAGGGACTGAGTCTCATGTAAACAACATCAACCCCCTCAAGGGTCATTAAATGCCTCGGGGCAGTTGCTGTGCTGCTGAGCTGGGCCGGGCTCCTGGCACACAGGGAGCTCCTGGCAAGCAAGAAGAGCTTCAAAGAGACAGCTCTGCCCAGGAGCAGCTCCTCTGCACGGCCCAGCAGGGCTGAGGGCACTGCCAGGGCAGCTCAGGGACACCAGCAGGGCACAGACACAGCTTCAAGGGGCTCAGCACTGGCAGGATGGCTGAGAGCTCCCTGCAGGAGGAATCTTGGCAGGGCTGCACATCGTGAGTCTGTGGCTGCAGGGCAGTGCAGGGGCAGCTCCTGGAGGCATCTCCTAAAGCTGGCCCAGCCCCAGCTGATGGGATGGGTGAGCAGGGGCTGTTTGGGGGCAGTTTGGAAGAGCTGTGAAGCCAGGGGTGCAGCCAGGGGTGCCCAGGGCTGTGGGGCAGAGCAGGGTCCTGCAGCCCAGGGCGCTGTGCTGGGTAGGGACTCTGCTGCCTGCCAGGGGCAGCTCTCAGGTTTTTTTAAACAAAAAACTCAGGCAAAATTATTTTAGGGGTACACTGTGCCTCTATTTGGCAACCCAAATTACTCCAAGACAACAGTACAGGAATTGAACTTTTCCATCAAAGCTGGGTTCCATGTGACATCCCCTGTGATCATGAGAGCTGTCCCAAAGCAGCTCCATGTCTGCACTGCAGCAGAGCAAAGGCCTTGGCAGCACATGGGCAGAGCTCCTGCTCCTCACAGCAGCCTCAGAGAGCACAAACCAGGGAAATAAAAATGCCTTGACTTGGAGGGGATTTCCCTGAAAACTGCACTGGCTCTGCTGAGAGGGGGCTGTGCTAATTGTTCCCTGTGCTTTCCTTTTCTGAACAGACCTGTCCTAAGGAACAGCAAATGCCCAACAGCAGCTCCATGCCCCAGTTCCTCCTGCTGGCATTCGCAGACAGGAGGGAGCTGCAGCTCCTGCACTTCTGGCTCTTCCTGGCCATCTCCCTGGCTGCCCTCCTGGCCAACGGCCTCATCCTCAGCGCCGTAGCCTGGGACCACCACCTGCACACCCCCATGGGCTTCTTCCTGCTCAACCTCTCCCTCACAGACCTGGGCTGCATCTGCACCACTGTCCCCAAAGCCATGCACAATTCCCTCCAGAACACCACAACCATCTCCTACACAGGATGTGCTGCACAGGCCTTTTTCTTTCTCTTCTTCATGTTAGCAGAGTTTTTCCTCCTCACCATCATGTGCTACGACCGCTACGTTGCCATCTGCAAACCCCTGCACTACGGGACCCTCCTGGGCAGCAGAGCTTGTGCCCACATGGCAGCAGCTGCCTGGGCCACTGGCTTTCTCTATTCTCTGCTGCACACAGCCAGTACATTTTCCCTGCCCCTGTGCCAGGGCAATGCCCTGGGCCAGTTCTTCTGTGAACTCCCACACATCCTCAAGCTCTCCTGCTCACACTCAGGCTACCTCAGGGAAATTGGGCTCATTGGGGTTAGTGCCTGTTTAGCACTTGTTTTTTTCATTTTCATTGTTTTCTCCTATGTGCAGATCTTCAGGGCTGTGCTGAGGATCCCCTCTCAGCAGGGACGGCACAAAGCCTTTTCCACGTGCCTCCCTCACCTGGCCGTGCTCTCCCTGTTTATCAGCACCTCATTCTTTGCCTACGTGAAGCCCCCCTCCATCTCTTCCCCATCCCTGGATCTGATTGTGTCAGTTCTGTACTCAGTGGTGTCTCCAACACTGAACCCCCTCATCTACGGCCTGAGGAACCAGGAGCTCAAGGATGCCCTGAGGAAACTCATAACTGGGTGTTTTTCAGAAACAATAAACTTTCTTCTGCGTGTTATGTACCTCATTAAAGGCCAATCCTGTTATGGACTTCATTAAAGGCCCACCATATCTTCTCTATTTTTTGCTCCTGGTAGGGATGTTATTTTTGTGAGAATTTGTTCACACAAAAAAATCTTTAAATATATATATATATATATATGGAAGTATATATATATTCATATATATATCTAAACACCATTTTCAATTCAGTGTTTGCCTTTCTAGCCTGACCCACAGGCTGTACAAATTGGGAATTGTACTCACTGTGTACTTAAACCAAATAAAGAACTCTGCATGGACTTGTTTGCCTGACATCTTTCCTCTCTGACTTCTCTGCAGCTGCCGGTCGGTGCCTCTGTGCAGAACTGGGCCAGAAAAGAGTCCCAGCAGAGCAGCAGTGCCAGGGAGCAGCAGCCCTTCTCCTCCATGGCCTCCTCTCCCTTCCCTTCCACACTGTCCTGCAGAGTCCTGTGTTGTTGGAGGCCTCAGTGCTCTGGCAGTCGGTGCCAGTCCTGCTGCAGGACTGTCCAGGGACTGCAGGCAGGGACAGCCACGGGCACTGCTGGCACAGAGCTGACCTCTGCAGCAGCACTGCCATCCTGCAGGGGCATCTCCTCAGGCCAGGGCCTCAAAGCTTCCATCTGCTTTCCACTTTGCTCTCCAGGATGTGCCCAACACAACGCCCTGCAGAGGAAAACAGCAGTGACCAGCACAAGGGGGGGAGTGCTCAGGGTGGGGGCACCCAGCAGTGCCCTGGCACAGCCAGCACCGCTCCCAGCACTGGCCTCTCACCCCAGGCCATTGGGCTTGTTCTTCCCTCCAAGGAGGGACAGCAAATGACCAGCTCAGGAGTCCATGTTTGCCCTGCATGGACAAGACATGCCCCTGTGTCACGGCTTGGGGCTGGGGGGTGGAAGGCTTAGACAAAGTTGATGGCAGAAGCCGTCTCGTTGAGCTACGAGGGGCAGAAAGGACCCCCTTGCTTTCCAAATTCCTTCTCAGAGAGGAGCCTGGCTCTGGCTGGATCCCGTCTCAGGCTCACATTTTGGTTTACACTGAGTGAAATTATAGAGGTGTGATTCAATCACTTTGTCCTGCAGGTTTTAGTGATGGCAAATCAGAAATATTTCTATAAAATGAATTATTTATTATGACAAATGAACAGAAAATTCATCAGACAAATGATCAGGTGACGTACCTGAAACAGAATTATTTACTGCACAGTATAAAAGCCAAAAACTCCTAGCAGTATTGTGTAAGAAACAACAGTGCAGTCTATCAAAATCATTCTATTAAAGCAATTGGATCAAAGGCAGCAAAAAGAAACAATCCTGAAGCAGACATTGAGGTAACTCACCCCACAACAACAGGGGGTAGTTCTCTCTCTTTCACTTTACCCCTGGGCAGTGACCATGAAGAGCTGTCCCTGCTTCATGGCAGAAGCTCCACACACTTCAAGGAAGTCTGGGGAAGAATCTGCCACATGAAAGTTGGACGGGGTTTTTATAGTTATAAAAGGTTTGACTGCTGGACATGTTTGCAGGCCAGGGAGCAGCTTCTCTGTCAAATCCTGCTTCAGAAAGCAAGATGTGTGTTTGAAGTTTCAGGAAGCATTTTGGGTTTAGCATAATTCAACAGTAAAACCAGCACCTTGGCACCAGCAGTAACTCAGCACAGAGAGCTTGCACTGTTTGCATTCTCTGACCATTGTTTAGGTATTATCAGAGCAGAGCATCCTGCCAGAAATGGCCCCTTGATTCCATGAGGTCCCAAAAACTCTCAGGGTTCCTTTGGTTCCATGAGGCCTCTCAGTGTCACAACAGATCCTTGGTTCCATGAGGCTCTGGAGTGCCACAATGATGATTTCATGAGTTTCCACTGTGTCCCAGGATTCCTTTAGTTCCCTGCAGTATCACAATGGACCCTTGATTTCTTGAGGTTCCACAGTGTCTCTTGGATCCTTTGGTTCCTCAAGGCTCTGCAATGTCACAGTGGCTCCTTGATTCCACGATGTTCCAAAATATCCCAGGGTTCCCTTGGCTCCAGGAGGCTCCCCAGTGTCCCACTAGCCCCTTGATTACAGGAGGCCCTGCAGTGTCAGAAGTCCAACCCTCTGCAATAAGCAGGAACATCCACAACTAGATCAGGTTGCTCAGAGCCCTGCCCAACCTGCCCTTGAATGTTTCCAGGGATGAGGCATCACCTCTCTGGGTACCCGTGTCAGTGTTTCACCGCTCTCACTGTAAAAAATTCTTGGTTATATCGACTTCAAATCTGCCTTTTTTTAGTTCAAAACTATTTGTCCAATCGCAGCCATGTCCAGGCTCTACAAAAAGTCTGCCCCCATCTTTCTTAGAAGCCTCTGTGGTGGTGCATCTTCCCCCCATGCTCCTCAGGCCTGGTCATGATCTCAGGAGCTCCTGACAAGCCTTGACCAAACCAGCTGAGCAATGAAGAGCCCTTGGACTGTACCAGGGTGTGGGGAAGTGTCCCTGGACAGGACCAGGGTATGGGGAAGTGTCTCTGGACTGTACCAGGGTGTGGTGAAATGTCCCTGGACAGGAACAGGGTGTGGGGAAGTGTCTCTGGACTGGACCAGGTGGTCCTGTATAATACAGGTGGGAACAATCCAGGGTGGAAGAGCTGGGGAACACAGGATAATCAGTCATCCCATGAGAACCTTGGAACATTCCCTGCCTGAACCGTGACCCAAATGGAACAGTTTGGATACAATTCCCAAATAGTTTGGAAACTCCAGTCATTCCTGACACAAGGATGGCAATTCAGCAGATAACTAAAGCCAGTCCCCTTGGGAGCCCACACCCAGCGGGGCTGAGGGAGGCCCTGGCAGCTCCCCAGCACCTCCCTCTCCGTGGGACACCTCTGGCAGCCTCTCCCAGCTCAGGAGCCCTCCAGTTTGCAACACTCCAAAGACCATCACTGATGCCCAGGACAATTCTGATCCCCCTCCACAAACACTCCTCCAGCTGGGACCCTTGTCTGGTGGCAAACACAAAGGGATTTGGGGGAGTGTTTCCCTGACAACAGGAGAATTTGGGAGAGAGACCTTTCCACAGCCAGCTATTGATGTGTCCACACATCTCTGCCTGGGTGTGGGTGTGAATTGACTGTGGGGTGAAGGTTCTTATTGTGAATCTATAATTCAGTCACTGTTAAAATTGTAGCAAATGCTATTGAATCACTTGATAACTGTTCAACTGGTCAATGATTAAATGCTACTAATCTCTTTTGACCCCTTTTCTTTGGATCCAAGTCCTTTGCACCCTGACCCTCTTGCATCCCAAGGCTCTGGGTAAATCATTCCCTTTAAAATAAATGTAGTTTTTGTGACGTCCACTTTAAAATCTTCCTCCTTAGCTAAACTACAAAACAACTCCAATTAGTTGTTGATGTCTTGAAGACATGAAGACAATGAAAGGAAGGGAAATAATTTGTTTTTCAGTGTTTTAATGGGTCCCACAGTGTGTTTGGAGCTGCATCAGCTGTCAGTCCAAGATGGGCCATGTCAGAACTGGGGAGGTTGGGGGGTGAGGAGCAAGGTTGATCATCCAGGGTCAGTGTGGATCTCCTGAGGAGACACTCAGCATCAAGATCACTTGGAGAACACCTCTATCACCTCTCCTCTGAACTAAAAAATATCCATCCTTGAATTAGAAAAAAAAAAAAAAAGCACAAACTTTGAAGACTTGTTTTGAAATTGCCTTGAAGACAATTAAAGGAAGACAAAGAGATCATGAGGGATTGCTGGATTTTAATGAGCCCCACAGTGTGTTTGCAGCCCAGCCCATGATCCTGAGGTACTGAGAGAAGACTGAAGAAGCTGCTGAAGAAGTCAGAAGCCAAACTCCAAGTGCCTTGAAGCATTGCTGGGCCCCACTGAGGGCAGGCACTGCCAAAGCCTCCCCAGGGACTCCTTGGAGCAGCTCCTTGGAGGCCAGGAGTGCAGGCAGACAAAGGCTCTGGGCAGGCCCCTGCAATGCTGAGCAAAGCCTGCCTTGGTTTTGTGGAGCACAAAGGCCAAGGGCTGAGCCCCAGGCCCTGGCCCAGCAGATCCTGTCCCTCCCGGCTGGCTCAGGGCTGTTTGGGGGCACTGGGATGGGAGGGGGAGGAACAACAAAGGCCCAAATCTGGGCAACCCCTGCCAGGCTCCTGAGGGAGGGGTGAGGCAGAACCCAAGTGCAGAACCTGCCAGGAAAGTTGCTTGTGGTGGCCTGAGTGGCAGAGGCAGCTGCCAGAGGCAAGGGGACAAAGGTCTGGGTGCCTTTGGGCCCTGCAGCCCTGCCAGAGCCCTTGGCCATCTCTCCTGCAGGCTGTCCTGGCCTGGCCCTGCTGCTGCTCTGGCCTTGCAGGCTGCACACACCCCTCCTGCTTTCCCACCCCCTCCCAGCAGCATTTCCAGACCCTCCCTGATGGCTCTGCACCAGCTCTGGCTGTTCCCTGGAACACAAAACCACGGGCTGATCCTGACTCCCTCTGGGTGACCTCTTGCACCAAAAAGGTCCCCACTGAGTGATATTTCTTTTTCCTCACCTTCAGTCCCTACCTTCCATGCTACTTTTTGTGGAGATTTCATTCTATTTCCAATATGGAGAAAAGCTCCATCCTGTCAGATCTCCTCTAGACCCTCTCCAGTTCTTCCTCATTCCTCCACAATGGGGAACTTCACACCCAGATAGACCAGTCCAGATGTGGTGACTCCAGGGCTGAGTCTAGGGGGGTCACAACTCCCTTGTCTGAGTGCCCACACTCCCCCCAAGGCAGTCCCTTGTGCATTTGGCCTTATTAACTTGGATCCTGAGCCCCTGTGCCACAGGACATCCCTCACACAGCCCAGGCCCTTCTCCTGGGGGTCACTGCAGAGCTGAGCAGATCCAGGTCACCTCCCATTCCTCTGCCAACCCCCTGGGCCTGCTCTGGGCCCTGCAGGTCCTTGCCCTGCTCCCAAGGGCTGTGGGGGTGGTTAATGGGCAGGACTTGGAGTTTGGAGCTCAGAGTCGGCATTAGACAGAAGTTTAGGGAGGTTTGTTGTTCTACTGGCAGTGTCTGGTTAGGCTTTTGGGCTGGGTCAGGATTAAAGTTTGGCTTTTCATACTGGTAATGCAGATTTGGGAATGGAGTGGACATTAGAGGACAAGAGTCTGGAGTTCTGGGTTTGGGCTTTTTCTGGCTTGGAGTTAGAGCAGTGGATTCCTTCCAATGGGAGGGGCAGCACTTTTGGATCGTGTTGGGGCTTGAGGTTACAAAGTACCTAAAGGTCCATCAGGAGTGTTTACACAGTCAGTGTTTCAGCACCCTCAGCATTCCCAGAGCCTAGCTTTACCTCATCAAAATCTTTCCTATCTGTTGGCCAAGTCCCTCTTTCCTTCTCCAATTCTTTTCCTCCCAACCTCCTCAGAACTTTCATCAGGATGGGCTCAGCTTTGTGATGATGCTGTGCAACCTCCCGGAATCAAGGAGCCACTGTGAAACTGCAGAACCTTATGGAATTACAGGGCCATTGTGACCCTGGGGAAAGCCATGGAATCAAGAGGCCACTGGGACACTGCAGGGCCCCATGGAGCCAAAGGAACCCAGGGCCAGTGGGCAACCTGATGACAAAAAGGGGCCGTTGTGACACTGCAGAAATGGAATCTGGAGGCCATTGCGACACTGCAGGGCCTCTTGGAAACAAAGGAACCCTGGGCCACAGTGGAATTTCGTGGAATTTCATGGAATTTCATGGAATCAAGAGGCCATTGTGACACTGTGGAACCTCATGGAACATAAGGAATCCAGGGACACTGTGGAACTTCATGGAAACAAGGAGCAGTTGTAACACTCCAGGGCTTTACAGCAGCCCCCGAGCTGGTGGGGCTGCTCTGCAGAGCACAGGGGCTGTGGGGCCCGGGGCCATGGGGGACTCTGTGGGGCTGTGCTTCTCCAGCTGGGAGGCAGAGCCAGCTGATGGTGCTCCCTACCACTGATCACCTCCCACAGACACTCCTGTGTGGCCATGGAGGGGGCTCAGAGGGGCCCTGCCTTGTTCCAGAGCTGGGACATGGCTTTGGGGGCTGCCCTGGCTCCTCCTATGGAAGTTCACTGAGGGGAGATGAGTCACTCCCCAGGCTCCTTTCCCTGTTCCTGCTGTGTGCCCTGTGCTCTCACGGATTACAGCAGACACGTGGTACTTTATGTCTTGGTGACTCCAGCCCGGGCAGGATTCTGCTGTCCTTGAGCCCAGCTCTGTCCCTGCCCGGGGTCACAGCACTGACACCAAGCAGAACAGTGACCAACCAGCCAGAGCACTCAGGGACCTTACCCAAAGGCACAGAAGGGGAGTGTTGAATTGGGGAGGATCAAGTGCTGCTGCTCCCTTGCAGTGCTGCTGTTCTGGTCCCCTTTTCTCCAACCCCCCTGCACACAGGCACTGCCTTGACATTTTACAAAGGCCTCTGAAGAACCATATCAACAACACCAGGTTTCCACTGTGTCATTCATTTGTTTTAATATACAGAGAGAGTTTCTCATTTACAGAGCGGAAGGGTCAAATTCAGGAGGAAGACAGGGAATTAGAAGTGCGATCCAGAACAAAATTTTATTCTACACTACATAATAAAAAGTAAAAATACTGAAGAAAACATTCTTAGCCCCTCCAAAATCCTTAGAAGAGAGGGTTGGCTTTTAGCAATTAATGTTAAGAATTAAAAGAAAACAGGCAGCTTTTTGCTTCTGAAAAGCATCCAGTCAGTGTTTTCCTTATGGCATCTTTGAGCTCCTGGTTCCTGAGGCTATAGATGAGGGGATTCAGTGCTGGAGGCACCACTGAGTACAGAACTGACAGAGCCAGGTCCAGGGATGGGGAGGAGATGGAGGGGGGCTTGAGGTTGGAAAATAGGCCAGTGCTGACAAACAGGGAGACCACGGCCAGGTGAGGGAGGCACGTGGAAAAGGCTTTGTGCTGTCCCTGCTCAGAGGGGATCCTCAGCACAGCCCTGAAGATCTGCACATAGGAGAAAACAATGAAAATGAAAAAAACAAGTGCTAAATAGGCATTAACCACAATGAGCCCAATTTCCCTGAGGGGGCCTGAGTGTGAGCAGGAGAGCTTGAGGATGTGTGGGATTTCACAGAAGAACTGGCCCAGGGCATTGCCCTGGCACAGGGGCAGGGAAAATGTATTGGCTGTGTGCAGCAGAGCAGTGAGAAAGCCAGTGGCCCAGGCAGCTGCTGCCATGTGGGCACAAGCTCTGCTGCCCAGGAGGGTCCCGTAGTGCAGGGGTTTGCAGATGGCAACGTAGCGGTCGTAGCACATGATGGTGAGGAGACAAAGCTCTGCTGAGATGAAGAAGAAAAAGAAAAAGGCCTGGGCAGCACATCCCGTGTAGGAGATGGTTGTGGTGTTCTGGAGGGAATTGTGCATGGCTTTGGGGACAGTGGTGCAGATGCAGCCCAGGTCTGTGAGGGAGAGGTTGAGCAGGAAGAAGCCCATGGGGGTGTGCAGGTGGTGGTCCCAGGCTACGGCGCTGAGGATGAGGCCGTTGGCCAGGAGGGCAGCCAGGGAGATGGCCAGGAAGAGCCAGAAGTGCAGGAGCTGCAGCTCCCTCCTGTCTGCGAATGCCAGCAGGAGGAACTGGGGCATGGAGCTGCTGTTGGGCATTTGCTGTTCCTTAGGACAGGTCTGTTCAGAAAAGGAAAGCACAGGGAACAATTAGCACAGCCCCCTCTCAGCAGAGCCAGTGCAGTTTTCAGGGAAATCCGCTCCAAGTCAAGGCATTTCTTTTCCCTGGTTTGTGCTCTCTGAGGGTGCTGTGAGGAGCAGGAGCTCTGCCCATGTGCTGCCAAGGGCTTTGCTCTGCTGCAGTGCAGACATGGAGCTGCTTTGGGACAGCTCTCATGATCACAGGGGATGTCACATGGAAACCTGCTTTGATAGAAAATTCAATTCCTGTACTGTTGTCTTGGAGCAATTTGGGCTGCCAAAGAGAGGCACAGTGTACCCCTAAAATAATTTTGCCTGGATTTTTTGTTTAAAAAAACCTGAGAGCTGCCCCTGGCAGGCAGCAGAGTCCCTACCCAGCACAGCACCCTGGGCTGCAGGACCCTGCTCTGTCCCACAGCCCTGGGCACCCCTGGCTGCACCCCTGGCTTCACAGCTCTTCAAACTGCCCCCAAACAGCCCCCTCCAGGAGCTGCCCCTGCACTGCCCTGCAGCCACAGGCTCACCATGTGCAGCCCTGCCAAGATTCCTCCTGCAGGGAGCTCTCAGCCATCCTGCCAGTGCTGAGCCCCTTGAAGCTGTGTCTGTGCCCTGCTGGTGTCCCTGAGCTGGCCTGGCAGTGCCCTCAGCCCTGCTGGGCTGTGCAGAGGAGCTGCTCCTGGGCAGAGCTGTCTCTTTGAAGCTCTTCTTGCTTGCCAGGAGCTCCCTGTGTGCCAGGAGCCCGGCCCAGCTCAGCAGCACAGCAACTGCTCCGAGGCATTTAATGACCCTCAGGGGGTTGATGTTGTTTACATGAGACTCAGTCCCTGAGAGGAAGTTCAAACAACTTTTCCAGAAGTCAAAGTGAGATTGAACCACTGAAGTTTGTTGTAGTGCTAATGAATCTCACTGAGGGACACAACTGAGAACGTGTCCCCAAGTTCCAGCTGGAACAGAAATCTGCAGACAGTGATGACAAGGATGGACAAACAAAGGAAAGGTGGTTCTAATGCTGAATAAACATGGATTTGTTTCCTTCATCCAATGGGCCAAGGCCTGACCCCCAGCCCCTGGGAAGGCAGATCCTGTCCCCCCCTCATTCCTCAGGGCTCTTCCTGGGGCACTGGGATGTGGGATGTGCAATGCCAAGGGCAGGACCATGGGGTGGCACCTGCCAGGCTGCTGAGCAGGGACAAGGAGGCCATGAGGCCCCAGGGCTGCAAGGGCCACTTGTCTCCTCCTGGCATCAGGGGCACAGACAGCAGCCATGGCCAAAGGCCTGCAGAAGGTGGCTCTGGCAGGGCCTTTCAGCTTCTCCCCCTCCCTGTCTCCTCTCCAGCCCAGGCTGTCCTACGGTGTCCATGCCCTGCCCCTTTCCCTGCAGGCTGTCGTCATCCCCCCGGCTGCCCCACCTGGCTGGCACCTTCCTGCACTGACATCTCTGAGTCCTCCCTGGCTCTTCCTGCACACACAAAGCCTTGGGCTCATCCACACTCCTGCTGGGTGACGTGTTGCAGCCCAACATTTTCCATGGAGTGAAATTCCTTTTTCCTCATGTCCACTCGGGACCTCCCCAGCTGCACTTGGCATTCATTCTTTCTTTCTCAGGCTCTTTTCTGCTCTGACAAAAGGATCCAGCAGCTCTAAATCCTCCCTTCAAGCCCTCTCAGGGCTGTCCTGTACTGTCCTCAGTCTCCACACCATTGAGGCCACAGCTCCTTAGCCCATCTCTAGTGCTCATGTGCCTGAGACCTTTAAAGCCCATCTTGGGAGATCTCTGGGCACTCACCAATGTTTTTGCAGATGAAAATGTTGTGCTCAGAATCTAAGTAAATCACAGGGATACTTTTTACCAAGGCCTGTAGTGGCAGAACGTGGGGCAGTGGCTTTGAACTGAAAGAGAAGAGTTTTATATTGGATAATAAAAGGAAAGATTTAACAATCAGGGCAGCAAGAACTGGAAGAGGTTTCCAGAGAAGTCGATGTCCCATCCCTGCATTTCTCCAAGGTCAGGGACTGTGAGTAACCTGAATTAGTAAAAGATGTTACTGTCCATGTGCAGGGACTTGGACCAGATGACCTTTTAGCTTCATTCCAAGCCAAATCATTCTGGGATTCTTTTGAGTCTAAAGTCCCAAACTCCTTCTCCAAAGAATTTCCATTTTTGAGGACATGAATTGCCATGTTTTTGGAGAAACCCTTCTAAGCCCAAAAGGTAAAAAATTAATTGAAAGGAAGTTCCAAGGTATCTGTAGGAAACTTTAAGCAAGTGGGTCAATGGCAGAACCTCTCAGGGTGACCTTGCAGCTGAAGGTTGGGGATTCGGCCTCGGGCTCTGAGACTCATGATGGGCAGCCAGAAAGGGGATTTGGGGACTGGGCAAGACTTGTCCTGGGATGTCTAGGAAAGAACCAAAGCAAGGGGAGGATCCCAGAGGTCACTGGAGGAACAAGCATGAGAAAAGAGAGAGAAAAGAGGCTGAAAAGGCTGGTCATGTTAAACAGGAGACTGGTCAAGACACGTCCCTGGCTGTGCCCTGCAAGTGATCCCCACAGCCTGTCCCCTTTTCTCTAATAACTCCAGTGCCAAGAAGTTTCTGTGGGGAGGGACCTCTCTGCTCCTGGCCCAGATTGTGGCCCAAGTTCCAGCCACTGCAGCAGGAGCCACAAATAGTCAGGTCTTGTGTTCTTTGGGGGGCCAGACTCTGCCCAGACTGGGGGATGTGTGTGTTGGAAGCCCAAAAGAGTGAAGCAAATGCAAAGCTAAACACCCAATGTAGCCTGACTTTGTCCCTAAGTGGGGGAGGAGAATTGGACCCAACATGTGCAGGGACAGATGGAGGGGTTTGTCCCCCTGGCCCTGCCCAGAAGGGACACCTTTCAGGAAGGGTTGTGGCCTTGGCTGTGCTGAGGGTTGCCCCAGGCAATGCAGCTTGGGATTGCAGTGGCACTGTCAGGGCTCTGCAGAGCTCCTGGCAGTTCCTGCATTTGTCCCCAGCAATGCCAGAGAACTGCAGGGGTTGCAGTCAATCCCTTGTGCTCTTTGGGACCCCGCCTGGCTCTGCTGAATGTCAGCAGGCCTGGAGTTCCCAGACTGTTCCTGCATCCAGGGTCGGGCCTGCAGTGACGTTTCTGCAGCATTAAATTGTCACAGTGTCAGGATGGTCATGGATCCATTCCTGCAGAAACACAATGGGGCTCCATCCCAAGCAGGGATAGAATGGGCCCACAAATTTTGGAAGGATAACAACAAGGGAGTTTTGGCCCCGTGGAACCCCATGGAACCAAAGGAACCCTGGGACATGGCAGAACCTCCTGGAATAAAGGGGACATTGTGACCCTGCAGCACCTCATGGAACCAAAGGGAGTCTGGGACGTGGCAGGGCCTGATGGAAACAAAGGAACCTCCTGGGAACAAAGGGACCCTGAGACACTGCCAAAACTCAAGGAACCCCAGGACACTGTGGAATCTCCTGGAATCCAGGGGCCATTGGAATACACTGGGGCCTCCTGGAGCCAAAGGGAACATGGGACACTGTGGAATCTCATGGAAGCCAAAGGACCCCGGGACTTTGTGGAATGTCAGGGAATCAAGGGCCCAGTGTGACATCCCAGAACCTTTTGGAACCAAAGGGAACCAACGGGACAATGTGGAATCTCATGGAATCAAGGGGCCATTGTGACCTTGTGGAACCTCACAGAATCCAGGGGCCATTCTGATTCTGCAAGGCCTTCTGGAGTCAAAGGGACCATTGTGACACTGGGGAACCTCATGGAATGAAGGGTCCATTGTGACCCTGGGGAAAATGATGGAATCAGTGGACCATTGTCACACTGCAGGACCTTATGGAGCCAAAGAACACTGGGAAACAGTGCAACCTCATGGAATCAAGGATCCATTGTGCCTCTGCAGGGCCTTACCAAGCCAAAGGAAGCCTTGCACACTGTGGAACCTCATGGAATCAGGGGACAACTGTGATCTTGCAGGGCCTCATGGAACAAGAGGAACCCTGGGATTCTGCAGAATCTCATGGAATCAGGGGGCCATTGTGACACTGCAGGGCCTCAGGGAATCAAATGTCCATTGTGACGGTGTAGGGCCTCAGGGAACCAAGGGAATCCAGGGACACTGTGGAACGTTATGGAACGATTGGGGATTTGTGACTCTGCACAACCTCATGCAACTTTGCTTAAAGGCAAAACTTGGGGTAGGAACTCCAATGAACTGAATCCCTCCCTTTCTTTTTCTTACCAATACAGAGAGATAAAACTCCTAAAATTAAGAGCTGACTAACAAGGAAATAGCAGCAACCACAAAGAAACATAGGGAACAGCTGACCCACAAAGAGGGGAATTCTTCACCCATGTGGTACCCCTGGAATAAAGGGGAAAAATGGCAGAGAGTCCTCCCTGACAACCACCCCCCTCTGCCCCAGCAAGCCAAAGAAACTCTGGGAAATGGGGGCACAAGCAGAGGGGGGTCAGGGTCACTCTGGGGCTCTCCCCAGCCGTGGTGCTGAGCGAGCTCAGCGCTCGGGGCGGCAGCAGCAGGGCCCCGGGGCAGGACAGCGCTGCAGGGACTCTCCAGGCACCAACCCTGGGGGTCCAGGGAGGAGAAAAAGTTCCTTTTGATGCCTGGCATTTCTGTCTTTCTTCCCCTCCCTGTCCAGCCCCAGCGTAGGGCAGGCATTCCTTCTTAAAGAGACAGTCCTTCCAAAACAATGGGAAAACGGCCTAAAATACTAAAACTCCTGAAACCATGACATTTTCCACCTCTGTATTCTATTCCCTTTTTCATCATGCAGTGTCCCAGGGATCCTTTGGTTCCACGAGGCCCTGCAGTGTCACAATGGCCCCTTGATTCCTTTGTGCCACTGGAGACATCCCATAATCCAGCACAGCCTGTGGGGCTGCCTGGTCACGGCCAGACAAGTGATGTCTGTCTGGAAAGAGGCACAATTTTAATACTTTCACATTTAAATAATATTGAAGCACATTTCCATTAGTGGGTCATTTGAGTACTTTTAAGAAAGGGCAGTTTTCCCACTATGACAGAACAAGAATTTCCTGGAAGTGTACTGATGGCAAGAGAAGAAATACGGATCTGGCCCTCTACCTGGATTACCACTATTTCGTCTATAACTTCATCTCCCTCTCCCTTCAGATGTTTCCACCTCTCCTGTTTAAATGGCCATGTCTCAGGACATCCCTTCAGTAGACTTGCTGGATGTGTGTCATTCCTGTTGCTCCCTGGTTTCCTCCTCCATTTGCTCTCTGGTCATTCTCTGCCTCTCAATTGACTGGTTTCATGCTTTGAGCTTCAGGGAGCTGCCCAGTCTGTCAGAAGTTTAAATAGCACACCAGTCAACATCTTCATTGTGTTTATATCTATCAGAGAACAACCTTTTCTTTGAAAAGTCAATGTCCACTTAGGCAGGCTCAAAGGTTTGAAAAATCGAGGGGATGCTCCAAGGCCTGGGATCGTGCAGGCAGAAGTGTCGTGGCTCAGGGGTTCAGTTCCTGTGAGCGAGCTGGTTCCCGAGCCCAGCACTGTGGTGGCATCTTCTCTGGCAGGGACACCTTCCACGCAGGAGCAAATGGCTCTCACCAAAGGGATAGCAATGCTAAAGCCCATTTAAGTACTTCCAAGAGGGGAGAGACCATTTTTCCCTGGAGCAGTTGGAGTATCTGTGTGGGGGAAGGTGTCCCCAGGGCAGTGGGGCGACAGCTGGGCTGCCAGCCAAGAGTGCTGAAGGCTTCCTGGGCAGGCTTTGCCACCCCCACACCCTGGTACCCTGCACGAGCCAACATACATTTGGAATAATAACCAGACATCTGTTTTTAATCCTCTTTCCTGCCACAATGAATTACAGCTAATTGGTGGATCTCTGCTAATAGAGACAAAACACCACAGACAGCTTTATTGTCTCCATACCAGCGACCATTCCAGGGAGCCATGCAGGGACACAGTCCAAAGGACCCTCTGGCTGGGCAGGGGGGATGCAAACCCTGCCCAGATCTGACAGAATTGGAGACAAAGTTTCTAAAAACCACCGAGTTCAGCAGTGCCCTGCCCAAGGGACCCTGTGCATCCCAGCAGCTCGGGCTTATATTATGCCACCACCTGGCAAATTTATTTCCAGCTATTTACCTTTAAAAATAGACCACAAGCAGCCTTCTGTGCCCAGGGTGAGGTTATTAAGGCAGCCAATCCCCTACAGCCTCCTGCACTGCCCCACTGCTTTTTTTTGTGTGTGTGAGTGCAAGTTTTAGAGCTCACGAATAGCACAGCCTTGCTCCACCCGAGGCCTGGCAGCTCTGGGGGATGTCAGGGCTGTTTAAAAATAAGAGGCAACTCGGCACACTCTCAGGCAATGAAGGTTCCTGCCCTAAGCAAGGATCCTGGCACAGGATCCCCAGACAGCCAGGGCCTCCTGGGCTTCAGGGCTCCCGCAGCCCTCCTCAGGGACTACACTGGCATTTTCCCTTTGCTGGCAGAGGGACCCAGCAGAGCCCCAGGGAGTCACCACTGACCCATCTGTCCATTTGGACGTGCATTCCAGCCCTGCAGCCCCCCAGCAGGAGCCCTGACTCAGCTCAGTGCCAACATCCCGCAGTGAATGGGATGGACAGAACTGATCCACCCTCCTCGCTCTGACTACACTGCAAAAGGTATGGCCACACCCTGCAGAAATAGCTACTGTAGGGAGAATATTCCCCCTAGGACTGCCCTGCCTTGGAGCCTGCTGGGCTCACAGGATGCCAGAACCGCTTCCCATCCTCCTCAGAACTGATTTCCTCCCCGAAGTACCAGAGCTGTGCCCGAGAGCTGTTCCTGGAAATCCTTAAGCTCACAACCTTCTTGATCTGAGGGTATCAGCAACAGCTGGAGGAATTCTTATTTATTTTTGCCCACAAGTGTGGAGCCAGGTCCTCACACCAGTTAATCATTCACCCAGTGCTTCCTACACCTTCTACCCTGAAGGGAGAAGATGCACGTGGGCTCTGGCAAGGAAACAACCTCTCTCCAAGTCACTGCCAAGCGCTTCCCGGGGTCACCCACACGTGAGAGTGGCTCCCTGACTGCTGACACCAGGCAGACAGCCCGGGGTTCAAAGGCAGCAGGGCAGGGTGGGTTTTTCCTCCCAAACCGTGGAACAGCATCACCACCACCAAGGCAACGCTCCCACCTGCTGTCATTTCACTTGCTTTTGCAATTAGGAACATGGAAGGAGCGTTGATAGCAAAGGTCAGAAAGAGGCAAATGGGCCTGAACTGGCCCCATCGATTGGGAATGGTGAAGTAAGGGGGTTTTTGATGGTTTTTTTTCCTGCTTAGCAAATACAGGTGTGCTGCAGACTCAGCTCTTTTCAGGAGTGTCAGCACAGTGCATTCATTGCAAATATGTTGCAGAGCCTTAGAAACATGGATTGGGCTGATTTTAATTGACCTGACCCTGATCCAGGGACCCCCCAGCTGCTGTGGCCCCTGCACTCCGTGTGCTGTGCAAACACTGGCAAAGGAAACCCTGGGCTGAAGGGAAAAACCAGCAATTAAGGATTCATCAGGCTGAGCTGGGAGCTGGCTCACAGCAGAGCTCGTGTGTGACAAGTGGCCTTTCCTTTTGCTGTGCCCTTGGCACAGGCACGAGTCTGGAGTGAAGGGGTCCAACTGTCCCACAGAAGGGCTGGTTTTCACGTGGTAAAGTGAAAAGTTATCTCACAGCAGTCCAGCCCAGCACTTCTTCAGTGACATCCGACAACCAGCGGAGGCCAGTACTGCTCCAAAGCCTATAAAATACTCCTCTGTTCCTCCAGCTATTCCCAAGGGCTCCATCGTTTCCCATTACAAATTCGGGTTGGATCAGCATCCCTTCCCCCCTGCAGTGAGCCAAACCTGGCTTCTGTTCAAAGCTCCTGCAGCATTTCGAGGAGGAAGGAGGTCTTTCTCTGTAATGCTTTTTTTTTTTGAAGGGAAAAGCTGCTGCAAAAGACCTTGTGTGCCCTAAAGGAGAAGGCTGGAAGGCAAGGAGCCCAGCTCTGTCCCAGCAGCACCCAGGGCCTGTCCCTGCCCATGGCCACAGGACTGACATGCAGGAAACAGGTTCTCAGCGTCCTCGATGGCCCAACAGGAATGAGGGATCAGACATTGCAATGTTGGGTGCAAAATGGAACACTTCATTAACAAGGCTCCTGCCTTTTATAGGGCAGGAGCAGAACTTGCTGGAAGGAGGGGAGGAGCAAGGGTGGAGTCTGCAAACTAGGACCACCTAGGGAGAACAAGGGGAGGAGCATATCTATGAAAGGAAGAAATGGCCACATAAGGTTGGTACTGCAATGCAGCACTAACTGGCCAACAGAAATGCAGGGAAAATAAGGGAAAATGGGGGTACAATGAAAGGGAATAATACAATAACATAGTATAATAACATAACAAAAATCCTAAAACACATTTTCTCAAAAACTGGATCCCAATATATCCCCCTTTTCTGTTTTATAGAAAAGCAAGTTTAAAGAAAACTTTCTTGAATTTATCATGGAACAAGAATTGATTCTTGAGATACACAAAAGTATATAAAAATATATATAAATAACTGTACTGGTTTTTGTTAACACAGAACATTAGTTATAGTTTTCTTAATGAGTCTTTGGGTCCTTCAGTGTGACAAAAGCAATCAATAAGGAAAGGAAACCAAGTTATAATTTAGGTACACCTTTGGAGGCACCTGCCTTTGTCTTTTGATCTTTGTGTGACTGCATTTGTAGAAGATGTCGATACAAGGCTTTGCAAAAGTGGGCAAAGCCTTCAAGCCTGTGCAATGGATTTTTTAGGTGAGACACAGTATACATTGAACTGAACCCACCCTTTAATCCTAAGGTTCATCTGCCAGGGTCCAGCGAGCTTGGATGGTGACAGCGAGGTCCTCAGGACATAGGTTTAATTAGAGTATCCTTCTCTTGGATGGATGGCCTTACAGGGCTGAACGACCTCCATCTGCCCGGGTTTGGAGTTGTCCTTCTCTTTTGTGTGCTCTGGGCTCCCCCTCTCGTCTCCCACGATGGCACAGCCTGCACTGGTGAAGCTCCCCCTCTCTTGCTCCTTTCCGTGCCCGGGGCCGAGCCGGGCGTGCCGCGCCGGTGCGATGCGTTAAACCACATATAAACTGTTGTCTCATTTGAATGAAGAGGAATTGGCTGAGAACCCCCAAACTAGCCAGGTCTATGTGGTTTGTATTATATTAATACGCCATAGGTTCTGTTGGAAGAACCTGCCCCTGTGAAAGGGGTAGAAAGGGATGGACTGAAGCTCTTCCCGCAATTAAAGCACTCGCAGGGCTTCCCTTACGGGTGGGTCCGTTGGTGTTTGATCAAGGCAGAGCTGTGGGTGAAGCTCTTCCCACACTCCCCACACTTGTAGGGCCTCTCCCCGGTGTGGATGCGCTGGTGGATGACGAGGTGAGAGTTCTGGTTGAAGCCCTTCCCGCAGTCGGTGCAGCGGAAGGGCCTCTCATCCGTGTGCGTCCGCTGGTGGTCGAGGAGATGTGAGCTGGTCTGAAACCTCTTCCCACACTCCCCACACGGGTAGGGCCGTTCCCCGGTGTGGATACGACGGTGGATGAGGAGGTTGGAGCTGCACTTGAAGCTCTTCCCACATTCCCCACAAGTGTAGGGCCGTTCCCCAGTGTGGATGTTCTGGTGGGTGAGGAGGCTGGAGCTGTCCCTGAACCTCTTCCCACATTCCACACACGGGTAGGGCCGTTCCCCAGTGTGGATGTGCTGGTGTCGGAGCAGGCTGGAGCTCTGTGTGAAGCTCTTCCCACATTCCCCACACGTGTAGGGCCGTTCCCCAGTGTGGATGTGCTGGTGGGTGAGGAGGTCAGAGCTCTTCCTGAAGCTCTTCCCACATTCCAAGCACCTGAAGGGCTTCTCCCTGCTGGGAGGCTGTTCAGGGACCACCAGGTCGGAGCTCCGGCTCAAGCTCCGGCCTCCTTCCCGGCACAGGCTGGGTCTTTCCTCCTCAGAGCACCCCAGGTTGGCTTTGGAGCCCCTCCTCCGGGGGGATCTCCGGCCCTTTTCCTCCCCGCTGCCTTCCTGCACCGTGGAGCTGTTCAAAACGGCCTCTCCCACCAGGTTCTGCTGGGGGGATTTGTCCTCTGTGCTCTCTGTCCTCAGCTCGGGGCCTGTGGCAGGAAGGAAGAAGGACAGGGAGGGGATTTGCCTCCAGCCCAGAGGGAAGGCCAAGGACATCCCCCAACTCCACCCTGGCAGGACAGCAGCGGGGTTGTCCTGCAGCCGGGGGCGATGCTCGGCTGCCAGAGGCAGCACAAGACTGGGACAAAGGGGCACTGACTTCCTCCTCACCTGCCTGGGGGGGCTGCAGCATCTTCCTCTTCCTCGCAGCCTCCTCCTCCATCCGCCCAAGCTTTGGGAAGGAGAAATCCTGATGGGGCGGAAAACAAGGGCTGAGCACGTTGGCTTGGGGGTTCCTCCTGCCCAAGTCCACCTCGAGAACTCACTGGGCACCCTGTGTCCATAAAAACCTCCAAAACACCAAGATTCAGCCCAGAAAAATCCAAACCCCTGAGATTCAGGAAAAAAAATCCCTCAGAAACAGCAAGAAGACCCCTGTCCTTCCAAACTGCAAAAATTTGAGATTCAGCTAAAAAATACTCCAAAATATGAAGATTAGCTCAAAAAATCTCTCCCAGAAGTTCCCCCTCTCTGGTCTCTCCCCTCTGGGGTCGGAGGGTCTCCCCTGTCTGGGATGCTGGGGGTCCCACTTAGGGATGCTGGGAGTGTTGGGGGTCCCAAGGGTCCCTTCTCCTCTGACTCTTGCCTTTGGGTGCCGCGTTCCCAGACATTCCCCCTCTCCAGGTTCTCCACTCTGTTGTCCCAGAGATCCCAAGGGTCCCCACTGTCCAGGCTTCCCTTTCTCCACACCCTCCATTTTAGGTTCCCGGGGGTCCCGGGGCTCCTCCCTCTCCGTACTCCCCCCTCCAGGCTGCCGGGGGTCCCCCAGCTCTGACATCTCCCCGCTCCGCCCTCCACACTCGGCAGCTCCCAGGCTCCACACCCACCCTGGCACTCCTGGAGGGGCCCCAAACCCGCTGTGTCCCCCCCACCAGCACCGGGCTGACAATGGAGCCGGCGGGGCCTGACCCAGCAACACCAACCCCCACCATGGGGGGGGACCCGCATCCCCCCACCCACTGCCGGGGCTCTGCCCCCAACCCACCCTGGCACCCCCAAAAAACACCTCCTGCCCACCCTCAAGAGCCCCCAAGGGCACAGCCCTGCACAAGGGTCGGCTGTGCCCAAGGAAACCAAACAGCCCCACAGGTGGGGGGACACCAGAGGCTGCCCCAGGGCAACGAGAGCCAGGAGTGGATCGGGCCCCCTGACACGTGGGCGGGCTCTGGGTTCAGCCTGATGGAAATCTGGCACCAACAACACGGCCCCGACCGCTGGCTCGGCACAGGGGGCCCGAGCTCCCCCCTCTCCAGGCTCTTGGGGCTCTCGCAGCTCCCCCCTCTCTGCAGCCTCCCCCGCTCTCCAGGGATCAAGGCACGGGGACACGGAGGGACTGCCACAGTGACCCCACTCCTGCTGTCCCCCCTCCCTTTAGCCCCCTTCTCCCACCCCTTTCCCATCAGCCCCCCAAGCCCCGGCTCCCCCCAGCTCCCTTTGGGGGTGACCCACTGCCCCTCACGTTCCATTTGGGGGTCCCACCTGCTCTTTTCACTTCTCTCGCCCCTTTCCCATCGTGGCCGCTCCGCTCACAGCAGCAGGAAGGGCAGGGACAGGGGTGGAGCAGCAACAGCAACAGCAGGAGAACAATCACACCCCCATCCCACGGGTGCCCAGGAAGGGGGAACTCGTCCCAAATATCCTGGGGGGAGCGCAGGGGGTCGGGACACACTCAGGCTGCCAGCACAGACTTCCCTGCAGTGAAGGGATCCAGCTTGGCCAGGTCCCTCTGCAGAGCCCTCCTGCCCTCCAGCACATCAACACACCCCCAGCTTGGTGTCAGCTGCAAACTTGCTGATGAAATGCCTGGTTCTGCAGCAGCTGCAGATGCTCAAGGGGCAGCAGGACCAAGTCAGGGGGCTGGGGGGGCCTGGGGAGCTTTGGGGTCTGGGAGGGTCCTGGGGGAGCTGGGGAGGAGCTTTGAGGATTGGGGGTACAAACCACGACAGACCAGACAGACCAGTACAGACCAGTACAGACCAGTACAGACCAGTACCTCCTCACTGCTCCCCAGATCTCTCCTGGAGCTGGGCCACGTTGCCGTGGGACACCTGAGCCCCCCCCAGTGCCCTCCCAGTACAGCCCAGTGCCCCCAGTACAGCCCACTGTGTTCCTGTCCCAGGTGATCCCTCTTTGGGGGGGGTTGGAAGGGATTTGAGGGGGGGGTTGGGGGAGATTCGGGGGGGGTCTTGGGGGGATTGGATGGGGATTAGGAGGATTTTGGGTGCATTTAGGGGAGTTAAAAGGGGTTTGGGGGATCAAAAGGATCAGTGGGGGGAGGGGATTAAAGGGAAAATGGGAGTTAAGTGACATTTGGGGGGGGTTAAAGGGGCCCGAGGGGGAAGAGGATGAGCTCCACAATGAGCAGCTGAGTCCTAAGACCCCCCTGGTGTTCCCAAGACCCTCTTGGTGTCCCCAGTTCCCCCCTTGACACCCCGAGACCCCCCTGGTGTCTCCCATGTCCCCAGGGCCTCCCCATGGCCCTAATTTCCCCCTTGACGCCCCCAGTTCCAGTGTCCCCAAACCCCTCCCCACTGTCCCCACTGTCCCCAAACCCCATCCCTGATGTCCCCAACCCTCCATCTCACCCCAGGAGCCCCCCTGGACCCTCTGACACCAAAATGCCCCCTTTCCCCCATGCTCACAGAAAGGCCAAGGGCATCTGGGGACATGCTGGGGACAGCTGGGGGGCTTTGCAGGGCACTGGGGGATTACTGAGGGATACTGGGACACACTGGGGGGAACCGGGGGCACTGGGAGGGACTGGGCAGTTACTGGGGGATTACCAGGACACACGGGGGGACACTGGGAGGTTACTGGGCCATACTGGGGGTTACTGGGTGCTCACTGGAGGATCACCTGGACACACTGGGTAGTCACTGAGGGGGTTACTGGGCCGTACTGAGGGTCACTGGGAGCTCACTAGGCTATACTGGGGGCACTGGGATCCCCTGACCCGGATGTGGTACATCTCCCCCCCAGACTTTCGGGGGGCACCCCCAGGACCCCTTCCCTGGGGGCTGGGAGGTCCCCTGAACCCCACTGCTGGGCTTTAGGGAACCCTCGGGCCCCCCTCCCTGTGGGGTCTCTGTGTGCTGAGTGTTGGGGGTCTCTGGGGTCCGGGGGGGGAATAAGGATCCCCTTTCCCTGGGGTCGGTCCGCCAGGCCGGCAGGGGCGCTGTGACAGGACGGGTAATGGCGGACCGCGCGGGGCCTCATGGGAGTTGCAGTTCCCTCATGAGTACTCCGCCCGCGCGCCTGCGCAGTGCAGCCAAGGCGGTGGCACAGCCTCCCCCCCTCCGCGGGTTCCAGGCCCCGCGGTCTGACCCTCGGGAACGCCCGAACCCCTCGGCTAAACCCTCCCGAGCCCTCCAGCCTTTCCACCCACAGCCGCGCTCCCCGCAGCCCTCGAGGGGATCCCCAGAGCCCCGCTCTCCCGCAGGCCCCGCCAGCTCTCACACCAACCGCAGGCCTCGCCGCCGCCATCGCTTCCCGGCAGCCAACACGGCGCTCTGCGCGCGCAACGCCTTTCCTGACCCTCGCCGCAGCCAATCAGCGCGCGGCCCCGCCTTCCGCCCGCCCACCCGCCGCGCCGCGCGGGGCACCATGGGAGTTGCAGTCTTTGCGGGGCTCGTAGCGGCCCTTTGCTTTTGAGCGGACTGAGGTTTCTACCAGAAAGGGCCAGTCCCCTTTCACAGGGGCAGCTTCTGCCAACAGAACCCTTCCTGGGGGGCTGTGTGGAAATCCCTGCCTTGGCTGGGGACCCCCCAAGGTCACTCCTGGAGGCTGAGAGCAGAGATCTCCCCACCAGCGTTGGTCTGGGGGAGTTCCATCCATCCCTAATTAAGAATTATTGCTTTTGTGCCAGCTTTAGTAGAATTGCTTCAACAACTGCTGTAGGTTAGAGCACTGTCCTATTTTATCCCGTACTCCTGGTAGTTTTAGTGTTTCTATTGTGCAGTAAATAATTCTGATGAAGATCTTTTGTCTGATCATTTGTAACCCTAAATAATTCATTTCTATGAATAGATCTGTTTTGCCATCATTAAAACCTGGGGGACAAAAGTGCTTCAGTCACATCTGTAATTCCTCTAAATTGAAGCTGTTGGCATAACCCAAGGCTGAGATTGGATCCAGCAGCCCCCAGCACCCCACAGTAAGTTGGGAGCTCAGTGGGGCCACCCCCCTTTGCCAACCCCCCTGTGCCCAAAGACCCCCATGGGACCATCGGACCTGCAAGACCACCCCCCCTTTCCACCCTTCTCCATGTTCCTCCCACTTTTCCATTGCCACTTCAATCCCCAATTTCCCCCCCGAGCAGTTTTAGGGTCCCAACCCCCACTTTTTGCCCCCTCTCTTATGGGTGCTGAAGGAGAAAATGAGGCTGCACACACAGAGTTCCATTGCGGGACTTTTCCGCCGACACTTTTTGGTTTCCCCTTTTTTTCCTCTTCTCTCGTGAGCAGCACCCAGTGTTTGTCCTTTAGTCCACTGGAATTCCCAGCATGGCCCCAAAGCAGTGCCCTGGTCCCACACATTCCCCTCACCTCATGTGCTGGCTGTGTTCAGCCACCAGAGGAAAACACAGGCTGGTCATGCAGGCTGGTTCAAGTGCATTTCCACTTGGAGAAACAACCTTCTCTCTCTCCAAGCCCTCAGCCAAGGTCCATCCTCCCTTTGCATTCCCATGAACTCAGGGCAGGTGCAGAGTGACTCCTCTTGGTCCCACCTCTGCCCCTGTTTTGTTTGGACACACAGAGTTCACGGCCAAGAGGGCCAGGACCCGAGCTCCTTGTCTTGGGGCTTGTCCCATGCACTTCCAGAGGACTTGGAATGTTGAAACCAGGCAGATTCTGAAACCCCTGCTCCTGATGCTGCCACAGTTGCCATACACTGAATGGCCAGTGCAGCAGGATGGCCGGGATTGCTGCAGAGATGATCCAAGCAATCAGCCATCCACTGAGGATTTCTGCATTTCACAGTTTCCTTCATTCACTGTATCCTGCACCATCCTCCCAGCTTCTGCTTCCCTGGGAGCCCCAGTTTGGCTCTTCTGCCCATGGGAATTATTAATGATCAATGGAGGGTAGGTACGTTTTGATCTGTGATACAACTAAAATAACAAGGATGTTTAGGCAAAGTATGTCCTGCCTCGTTGGGTCAGCCAGGGTCACCCACACAGTCTGCTGAGATTGTGGGTAGTCAACAGTACTTGAGATAATCCAGTTGGCATGCAGGGGGTCAGTGTACTGCCTTCGAACACAGACTTAGTCTCCAAGTTGAAGCAGATGAACAGGAGTGTCCCATCTTATGGGTCTGTATATCCCTGGAATTTCTGCAGAGTCTAGACTATTCGACAATTTTTACAAAAGAACTTCAGATTTCAGGATTTTTGTAATTTGGATCCAGGTTTTACAGTATGAAGTGGCAGTCACAAATCTATGGGCCTATTAGGAGCCACCACAGGCAATGTATGTCTGGAGTTTGATGCAACACCAGACAACATCCTGGTCTCACCAGCTGCTCCCACAGAAAGTTTGCACTGTCTGGACAGATTCCAGGCCTCTTCGGTGTAAGGGGGGTCCTTTTGAATTAGATGATCAATGGAGCACAGAGGCGTGAGAAAGAAATTATATTAGGATGTGAAACCAACCAGAGTATACTTTATTACTTTATTACTTTATTACTTGTGTAACTTTATTACACAAGTCAACTGAAAGGTCCACTGTGCTTTTTAGCAAGTCAGCTTGATGTCCCCTATCACCAGAGCTGAGTTCTTCCCTGGCTTGGCTCCATACTGCAAGATAGACACAAATACCCTTGAAACACAATGGGAGAGGTCGTAGAGGTCGTACATAGGGGTGAGAAAGATGATGATGGGAGGAAGGTTATGTGGGCAGGGGTTGCTCTCCCCTTGCCCTACAGCAGGGCATGCACAGACTGTTGCTATCAGGTGTTTGGTTGCCACTCAGGCATCACCTTGTACTGCATCCTGGCCCTTCGTGGTGTAATGTAGAGCTGATAAAATGGGGTGTCAGGACTGCTGGGGGAGCGATCCTCATCCTGCCATGGAGACTGTGTTGCTCCTTGGGGATGCCCACTAAGCCCGGGCACCGACCAGCTGCTGCAGATCCTGGCAGCCCTGGCCTGTCTGTGTGGGTAACCACAGTTTACTGATAGGAACCAACCGAGAAATCAAATGTTTTATATCCTTTTCTGGTATCCCTTTAATTCCAGTTTTACTAGTTAATACTGTAATAAAAGCTGTTTGTAGTATTGTATGAATGCCAACCGATAAAGGGGGGGGGTTGTATTCTTTTTTAGCTTTTGATTCTCTTTGCTAGTAGTTTTTTTTTTATTATTCTCATTGCAATAAAAGATTTTTGGTTTTGTGGCGTTTGAATGTCTGTTGTACTTGTCTTTGTTCCGGACATGTGTCCAAATGAACTAATACACAGCCCCACCGCTGTGCCTCGAGCCCATTTGTGAAGTCACAGCCTATCATCTGAATTCTGGAATGCACCCTGGCAACCAATGATCCACAACACCAAAATGCAGCCCCACCAATGTGCCTTTGTCCCCTTTGTGATGTCACAGCCTATCCTCTCCATTCCAGAATGGCACCTGGAAACCAAAAAACCAACACCTCACACCGTGCAGTGCAGTACAACCCATTTGCCTTGGGCCCCTCTGTGATGTCACGGCCTGTCCTCTCTGTTACAGAACAGCCCCTGGAAACCAAGGAACCCACTTATCCACACTGTAGCCTTTCCTGTGTGCCATGTGCCCCTTCCTGATGTCACGGCCATTCCGACATCCCCCCTGGACACCAAGGAACCAACACCACACACCCCTGCAGTACAGGAACCCCTGTGTGCCATGGGGCCCTTTGTGATGTCACGGCGTATCCTCTCTATTCCAGAATTGTCCCTGGAAACCAAAGAACACCCCCACACACACCCCACAAATGCAGCCTTACCTACGTGCCATGGCCCCCTTTGCGATGTGATGGCCTGTAGGGGAAAGGGTTCACACTGCACAGGAAGATGTCACAAGGGAGCATGAGAAATGTAGCCTGCATCAAGCCCCCAGAGAAGGACTCCACAAAGCATGCCCACTGGAAGGACTCACTAAGAACCCTGAGGAGATACCACATGATGTCATGGGGGGTATATAAAGGCACGTTTGCTCTTGAATAAACTGATTTACCATACTGCAAACAGTCTGGTTGGTCTGTGTCTCAGTGCCATTCCGGAACAGCCCCTGACAGCCAAAGAACCAACGCCCCACAACAGCCCAGTGCAGCCCCACCCCTGTGCCACGGGCCCCTTTGTGATATCCAGGCCTGTCCTCCCGTTCTGGAGTCGCCCATGGCAACCAAAGAACCAACACCACACACCCTCACAATGAAGCCACACCCATGTTCAATGGGTCCCTTTTTTATGTCACCTCCTATCCTCTCCATTCTGGTATGGCCATGGGAACCAAGAACCAAGCACCAGACCTGCAGGTTGCAGCCCCACCTGTGTGCCACGGACCCCTTTGTGATGTCACAATCTATTGTCTCCATTCCAGAATGGCCCCTGGAGACCAGAGAATCAATGTTCCACACCCCCACAGTTCAGCCCCACCTGTGTGCCACGGGCCCCTTTTTGATGTCATGGCCTGTCGTATTTTCCCAGTTTAACGATACAGAAATGTTCTGCCAGGAGAGCAGGACATGGGAAAAACAACCCAGCTCCTCCCTCCGAGCAATTACAACTTCGAAATCAAGAAGCTCCAGCTGAAAGTTGTGGAAAAGAAAAATAACTGCTGTTTACTAAAGAATATGTATATATATTTATACAGGCAACACAACAAACAAACAAGTACATTCTTCACATCTGGTGCTGTCCTGACTGGCCCAAGGGCTACAGCACGAGCAATTTCCTGCTTGATTTGTTCAAAAGCTCGCTGCTGTTTGGGGCCCCACTGGAAATCAGTCCCAGCTGACTGGAAGCTGCCAAACATTGTCCCAGTTTTCAAGAAGGGCAAGGAGGAGGACCCTGGAAACCACAGGCATGTCAGTCTCACTTCAGTGCCTGGTAAAGTCATGGGAAAAAAAATATTCTGGGAAGCACTGAAAACCACCTGGAGGACAATGCAGTCACTGGGGAATGAGAGGCTGGAGAGCAGCTGCAGAAAGGGCCCTGGGGGGTCCTGGTCAGTGGCAAGTTGAACATGAGTTTTGGGCACCACAATGTGAAAAAGACATTAAGCAATTAGAGAGCGTCCAAAGGAAGACCACGAGGATGGTGAAGGGTCTGGAGGGGAAGCCTTATGAAGAGTGGCTGAGGTCACTTGGTCTGTTCAGCCTGGAGGAGACTGAGGTTAGACCTCATTGGGGTCTTCAGCATTGTCCCAAGGGGCAGTGGAGGGGCAGGTACCAGTGGTGACCAGTGACAGGACTGAAGGAAATGGCTGGAGCTGAGTTGGTGGAGGTTTAGGCTGGATACAAGGGAAGGGTTTTTCACCCAAAGGGTGCTCGGGCACTGGAACAGGCTCCTCAAGGAAGTGGTCAGGGCACCAAGCCTGACAGAGTTCAAGAAATGTTTGGGCAGTGCTCTCAGGCACACAGTGGGATTGTTGGGGAGTCCTGTGCAGGGCCAGGACATGATGGTCCTGATGGGTCCCTTCCAGCTCAGCATACTCTGTGATTCTATGAAATTATCTCAGCATCCAGCACCAAGCTTTCCCTCCAGAATAAAACTGTTCAGCCTGGTGACCACAGACCTTCCTCTCCTCCCAAGTACAGCAACCACAACATCACTTAATTTCTTTGGATGAAAGAAATAAACAGCATTTAAGTGTCACTGTAACAATTCTATGTCCTTTCATATTGGCTACTGGTGTATTTTGTACATTTTCAATTTTACAACACTGTTCAGCATTGCTGCCTGCAGGAAAACTCCACTTAGATCCTCAAGTCTTTCTCCTGTGCTCACTCACTGCCTTACTCCTCCTTGTTACCTCTATTTAGATGTGCCAAAAAATCAGCTGCTACTGAGAGAATCCTATCTAAAGGGTTCCCACTCAAAATACTGCATTCACTTCTGTCCCTGCACGAAGAAATCCAAGAGGAAAATAGCAAGCTGATTACAGAACCTTGCAAAATCATATCTGAGGACATTTCATCATAAAATCACAAATACTAACAGAAGCTGAGAAAACCAGCAATGCTAGGAAACAAGCTTCAAACACTCAGACTAGAACAGCTCAGGCAATAAATTTAGTTGTAATGAACCCTCTCTTTCTGACAATGCCACTGAGTTTTCACAAACAGTGAAATAGGGACCCCTGGCAGGGGTGGCTTCACACAGAGCAATGACACAACAGGGCAGAGCAAGTGGCTGCTAAATTTATAGCTTCCACGTTGCAGCTAAGGATTTATTTTAATTCTACTTGTAGCCACTATTAATAAAGTGCAATATTTAAGAGTCATTAAAAATAAAAATAAATACATAAATACATTAAAAGACAAAAAAAAAACCCAAAAAACCCAAAAAAACACCAAAAAAAACCCACAAAACCCCGCTATACCAAAAAGACAAACCACATTTTTCTTTACTGCCAGAAGGCTTCTGAAAAAAAAAAAATAAATCAAACCATTCTGCAAGTTCTGAGGTACAAAAGAAATATGGACTTGGGTTTCTGCACCAAACCATAGCAGGATTTATGCAGTTGGCCATTCAGAATAGGAACAAACAAACAAGTCCATATTTCCCAAGGTATTTTACAGCTCATCCTCCTTTTCTTTTTATGGCAGAACACACAAAGACATTCTTGTTTAGGAAGAAATTTGCTTCGAATTATTTAAACTTTGAGGTCCATTTAAAAATGAATTTTATTAAAGTCAGATACTCCCAGGCATGAAGGTAAGACATAAATAAAACAGAGCCTACTTTATCATAATGTACCACTTCTTTTTGCTGCGGTATTTGCAGAAAAAAAACACATTGAAATGCCCTTCCAGCTGACTTTAAACCTAATTCTGGACAACACCAGCCAGAGACATAACGAAAGCTGTTACCAATTCTGAGTTTGGTTTTCAGAGCCATGGACCATCAAAATCTGTGTTTAACTTCAGCAGAAGCTGTGAAAACTGGGTCTGAAATGACATGTTTGGACCTGAGTCACATCCCTTTCAGTGCCACCTGCCAGTACCATCCTGAGAGCTGTTCCCCCAGGAAAATCCTGCTTGGAATCATTTTGAGGTGAAAGCCCAGCCCGGTGTCAGCCCCTGACAAGCTGCACACTGATGCCTTAAGCCCCTAATGGTTTTTTATTTTTTCTAATATTTGTAAGACTTGTAAGTTTTATAGGTAGGTTTTAAAAGCAGAAACCCCTTCCTTCTTTATCCCTTGCTCCTTTCCCTCTCTCCAGCACCCTTGTTTATACATTCCCTAACCCTCTTACCCCATTGTAGGCTCCCTATATCAAACCTACCCCTGAATTCAGTGGCAATGTTTAGTCTTCTGTCAAGGCAAAGGCCCAGACTGTTTGGAGAACAGCATATCAGGGCCTAAACCACAGACTACGGTCAAAAATTGGGTAGCTATGTGCCCTTTGTGCTCTGAAGATGATGAATATGATGAAGGGGGGGTCCCAAAAAGCCCCCAGGCCCAATTCTCAGGGGGAGGGCCCGGGGCGGACCAGAGGAAAGGCCAAAGGGTGGACACATCTGGGTCTGGATGGATAATGTTATAAAATGTAACCTCTCAGGCACGACCTGTACCATCTTAGCCTTGGCAAATAAACCCTTTCTTATCTCACCCCTAATTTACTGCTCCGGAGGTTTTTTTTTCAGCGCCAAAATGCACCGGCAACAACACAAACACCAGCAGGGGAAGGGAGGGCTGGTTTGGCACTTTCTGACTGACCTCACTGGAACTGGGCCCGGAGCCACTAAAATGTTCCTGAGCAGCATTTCTGGAGCACGAACGGTGCCCGGGGTGCCCCATGGGTGTTTGTGGGACCCCCGGGGCTGTGGGGACGGGCTGTGGGGCCAGCAGGCAGTTGGGCCTCCCCAACCGCCCCAGACGTGGCCTTCGAACCCGGCAACCGCCCGAACGGCCGATGGAGGCCCAGCAGGCGAGTGGGAGAGGTGCAGCTCTCCCCGGGCCAGGCCCGGAGGGGGTACGAGCTCCCTGGGCTGCCCCAGGGGGAATGGTTCCCTTTGGGAACAACAGCCTGCTGCTCCAGAGCTGGCGGCAGCTTTGGTGCTGGCCGTGGGGACAGGCCTGGGAGGGATGGAGGGCTCCTCCCTGAGGGCACCCACAGCTCCTCCTCCGGCACTGCCGCGCTGGAGGCGCTGGGCACTGACGAGGGAGCAGCTTTTCATCGCGTTCCCTTCACCCCAATTTACAGCCCAGCCTCAGCAACCGCCAGAGACCTCAATGGGTTTCTTCAGTCATCTCCCAGATAATTCTTGGGAGCCCAGACAAGGCCACAGGAATGATCAGAAGATGCTCTTCTGATGCACTTCTGCTGTGGGGAAGGCTGAGAGAGTTGGGACTGCTCTGCCTGAAGAAGGGAGACCTTAGAGCCCCTTCCAGCATCTGAAGAGGCACAGGGAGAGCTGGAGAAGGACGTGGGACAAGGACTTGCAGGGACAGGAGGAGGGGGAACGGCTCCAAACTGACAGAGGGCAGGCATAGATTTGGATATGGGGAAGAAATTCTTCCCTGTGAGGGTGGTGAGGCCTTGGCACGGGTTGCCCAGAGCAACTGTGGCTGCCCCATCCCTGGAGCTGCTCGAGGCCAGGCTGAGTGGGGCCCTAACAACTTCCTTTCTGGTGTTCTGTACCAGCAAGACACCTTCCAGCAGGTTCTGTTTGTTCTGTTTTTAAACTACTGGACTGAAAGTTTTTTCTCAAGGAGTGAAGGAAGAGCTGAGCTGGAATTCCTGAGGTGGGGCAGGGGGAAAGCGTTCAGGACCGACTGCCCCAGGGACAGCCATGCCATCTGAGTGTGTTCATTCTTGTGCTCTTCCAGGTGTCTCAGGGGCTTGGACTGAGCCAGTGGTTCCCTTCCCACATGTTTCCTCAAGAGGGATCTTCCTCAAGAGTCCCTGAGGTGAGTACAACTGTGCTGAATGGCTTAGGGCCGTTTTTAAATGGGGTTTAGGGGGGAAGAGAACTGCAGGAACCCTGGAAGGCTGAAGCTGCTCTGCCATGGATTTTCTGTCTGTCCCTGGGTGGGATTCAGTTCTGTGTGCTTGGTTTCTGTGTTGCCATTTTACCCCAAAGGAGTAAAATTTCCTCTGCTTGGTCAGCTTGACAGGGAACACGCACAACTAAACCAGGAACCTGATTTCAGATGGCTCTGTGTAACTTTATTGCAATCACACCAATAAATGTACCAAGCACAAGCAATGTGCTTAGTGTAGAAAATAGATTTAATACATGTAAGTGGATTTTGCAATTGGTTCTCCATGAATGGACACCGTTCTCGTTAGGATCAGAAGAGGTATTTCAGATGGTGCTTTGGAACATGACAGAACACCTGTCCTCCCCATACTGGGCTAAAGTAAAGAAGGAGCATTAGATCTGCATTTCATGACTGTGAAAAGGCTTTTTTGCAGTTATTTGATTTTATTTCCTTCTATTTCCTTTTTTTTTCATTTAATTTAATTTAACATGTTCCAAATCTATTTATCCAAATACATTCAGTGAAGTTAAAAGAATGGAAGGCAACTAATTTTAACATATTGCCCCTTAATGTCATCTCGTTCGGTGCTAAAATCCACGGCAAAGGATTTTAAATGCAAAGCATTTTCAGAAATCACTTTTTGGAACAAACCAGAGCTCTCCTGGGACATCTTGCAAAGGCAAGCGGTGACAAGGACAAGGGGGGAGTGGCTTTCAGCTGACAGAGATTTAGATATTGGGAAGAAATTCCTCCTTGTGAGGGTGGTGAGGCTCCGGCACAGGTTGCTCAGAGAAGTTTTGTCTGCCCCATCCCTGGAAGTGTTCAAGGACAGTTAGACGGGGCTTGGAGCAACCTGGGCTGATTGAAGGTGTCCCTGCCCATGGCAGGGGGTTGAAACGAGATGATCTTTGAGGTCCCTTCCAACCCAAACCGTTCTTTGATTCTGTAAAATTCCTTCAAATCCCGCAGTTGTCTCCTCACCTCCCGCTCCTTCTCTGGCAGGCAGAGGAACACAAAGAACGACACAGGACTGGCCCAGACAGAGGAAACTGTAAAACGAAAGGAGAGAGCCACGAAGATCTGACCGGGACAAAAGCAGAGGCACAAGTGGAGCCTGGGGTGGGGATATTCCCGAGCCCTCCCCTTCGCATCCCTCCGGGCAGACTCGGGGAAATAGAAGCTCGGCTGGTCTGCGCCGACGAGGCAGACACCGAGTTTGGGTTTGGCGACTCGGCGTTGCCTGGGGTGACCCCAGCGGCACCTCAGGCTCCTGCCCAAGCCCCCCAGGGCAGCCCCGGGCGCTCCCTGGACCCGCGGCTTCAGCTGCCCCTGCGGGAGGGCAGCGCTCGGTACAGGCAGGAGCAGTTCGCGGCAGCGGCGGCCAAGTTCTCCACGGCGCTGGAGGTACCGGGGTGGGGAGGGCTGGTGGGAAACCCCGAGAGGCAATTTCATGTGAAATCTGAAAATTAACAGCTATTTAAAAAAAAAAAAAAAAAAAAAAAAAAAAAAAAAAAAAAAAAGAAACAAAAAACCCCCAAAAACCAAAAAAAAACCACAAAAAAACCAAACAAACAAACAAACAAAACACAAAAAAAACCCAAAAAACAAAAATAAAAACAAAAAAACCAAACCAAAACAAAAACAAAACAACAACAACAAAAAACAAAACAAAAAACAAAACAACAACAAAAAAAAAAACCACAACAAAAGAAGGAAGGTGGAGGCTCAACTTAAACCAAAGAATCTCAGGTGCTTTTGTGTTTTTCTCCAAGTCCTTGGCTGTGTTTGTGTGTGGAAGAAATTAAACTCCCGTAAAAGGGAAAAACTTCTTCCCTCTTTAATCCCAGCTCTGTCAGCAACAAATGACCTCTCGATAATCAGGGGAGTTCCCACTCTTCCCCAGCTGTCCCTGCACTAGCTGGGTCAAATGTTTAATATTTTGCTTGAACCACAGGTGCCTTTGAGTCCCTTTTTTCCCTTTTATGGCATTTCCATCACGTCCTCTGTTCCTTTTTTTCCCTCTGAAGACAGAAGATGCCACTGGAGCTGGGCAAGAACCTTTTTCTTTCTGCTTGAGACAGGACAGGTCTCAACCTGAGGGATCAACCCCTCAGAACTTTGGGGGTGTTCTCTTCAGCAGCTCAGAGTCCACACACTGAGTTTTGTGGGAACACTTCCTGAGGTACTAAAGAAGTGCAATGGACTCGCCTCTGAGCTGTCTGAAGTGGACATGTTCTTCCATCAGTAGTGATTTCCATGATTTCCAGTTTCAGGATGAACCCCCCCCAAAATCTACAGACCTTGGACATTTTTAAAAATCTCGGCCAGGCTTGAGTTTTTCAGTGCAATATGAGAAAAGAGGGATGTCCTCTGGCAAGGTTGCAATGAATTTTACAGGGGGGAGAGGAGAGAAAGGAGGTGCAGGAGAGCCCAGCAGGTGGGTCACCCTCCCATCCACCAGTGTCTCCCAGAGAACAGCTCTCTCATAAACCATGAAAGGTGCCACACAACAGACCTGGCTGCTCACACTCACCATGCAGACAAGGGCTTCACCTTTTCCATGAGGTAGGATGCTAAAAGCACTCCTGGGAGCTCTCAAATCAAAGAGAAAAGGAAAAAACCAGAGCCATTTTCTGCTTTACAGGAACATGGTTGGTGATGAGAATAGAGGACTTGCAAGCTGGACTCTTCACTGTCTCTAAAAATTCCTCTCCACTCTGACCCCAATCCCTTCAGCTGGGTACCTGACATCCTGAAAAAGGAGCCAACTACACTTGTTTTGTGCTAAACCTTATTCAAAAGCATTTGTAAAAGCTTAGAGCTTTCCAGTTCACAAGCAAATATCCTATTCCTTCTTCTTTTTTTCTACCATACTGAAGCCAATTTTTTTAAGCAAGAAATATTATAGCAGTCAATGAGCAAAATTAGCAGGTGTCATCCTTTTTAGGTGCTTTTTTGCTCCCTGTATTCAGAAATGAGCTGTGGAGGGGACAGAACCACTGGCTGCTTAAGAAGAAAGGAGGTCTTGCCTCATCCTGAGAGGAAATGGAAGGGCTGGCAAATAGACATGCTGGAGAAAGAGTAACTAGAGGTTAAGGAATTCTTTCCTGGGATTGTGGACAGAGTGATTGGGACATCCCAGAATTGTGGGGCTGGGGCTTCTCAGCAGCCTCTTAATCCAGCTCTCCTCAGAAGCAAAAACCAGAACATCCCTGAAAGACAATTCTGTACTCTGTGCTGATTTTTGTAATGCTGCCTTTAGTTAAAGCCAGAGTCTATTGTACTGCAGTTTTCTCCACAAAAAGCATTTCCACCTAGCAAATGGTGTATTGTAACATTTGTAAATAATGGTTTTGTTTCACATGCAGCTTTGCAGTAGAGGCTTTGCTACAGAGGATCCCTTGAAGTCCTCTCCAGATGATATTTCCAGAGTTGCCAGTTTTATTGAGTCAAAGCTTGTCATCTGTTACTTAAAACTGGGGCAGCCTGACATTGCTCTGAGTCATTCACACAGGTAAGAAAAAGTATTGATTAGATTCACTGCTAGGACTGAAATCCAGAATTGAACAAAGACTGGAAATAAGGGCTGTGCAGGAAGAACCAGTCTAAGAATGAGAAAAGAGGAATCAGTAAAATACACCTGACACGTTGCACTGATGTTTAGATTGGACTAACCCTCCAGACTGGAGATTTCAGCTGTAACAGCCCTGCACACATTCAGTGCTTTGACCATGCAGAAGGAAAGGAGCCTGTGTGTGCAGCCTCCCCAGGCCCAGACACGTGGAGTGGGGGATCCTCCAGACCAGCTCCAAGCTCTGGGCTGAGAGCCTGAGTGCCCAGGAGTGGTCAGAGAACATCAGGGGCACTCCCAGGGCACAGCTGGCAGGGCCACAACCTGCATTTCTGCCAACTGGAGTATTCTGTCAGGTGAGCCAGAGGAGTGGAGACAGTGAGTCCTGCTCTCTGCCAGTCTCACTGCTGAGCTGCTCCCACTTTTATCCTATTACCTTAAAGCCTGAAATCTGTTAGACCTGGAACTTCACCTGTTGAACCAAGGGTCTGACACACTTGCCACATAGAACCTATCCCTTGTACAGGAAGTATTTCAAAATCTCTCAGGTTAACATTATGATGTATTCCAGATGCACAGTGTTACCAGGGAGATGGGTCAGACACCTGCCCCTCCTGTCTGGGGAGCTGAGGGTTAAAAGGACTTGTGCTGTAGCAGTTTTGCTGATGTTACCTACATACTAAAGCCAAGGGAGAACGTCATCCCTGGAACTCCTTTCCTAGAACACACAGAACTCTACTGAAATTGCATTTATGATAAAATCACAATGAAAATTTTAGTAATGCTTGTTCATAGACCACATCTGGAGAGAGAAGGAGAGGGAGACAGAGAGAAAGAATCACAGAATCACAGAATCAGCTGGGTGGGAAGGGACCTTTGAGATCAAGTCCAACCCCTGATCCACTACCACTGTGGTTACTAGACCATGGCACTGATGCCACATCCAGTCTCTCTTTAAAAATCTCCAGGGACAGAGAATCCCCCACTTCCCTGGGCAGCCCATTCCAGTGTCTGACCACCCTCTCTGCAAAGAAATTCTTTCTAATACCCAACCTAAACCTCCCCTGGCACGACTTGAGACCGAGCCCTCTTGTCTTGAAGAGTTTGCTGATATTTGAGACATAGCACTGAGCTGTAGAGAATAAGTGCATGTGGTTTGTGCCTTAGCCACAGTTTGACTCCCATGAGCTTTAGTGAACAACAATCTGACCTTGCCCATCCTTCTCCCTCCCAGGAGCATCATTCAGAACCCCTCTCATTTCCGCAACCACCTCCGCCAGGCCGCTTGCTTCCGACGCCTGCAGAGATACTCCGAGGCTGCCAGGTACTGCTGCAGGGCTGCCAGGTACTGCTGCAGGGCTGCCAGGAACTGCCCTGCTGGGGCTGCTCCAGGGCTGCCAGGAACTGCCAGGTCCTGCCCTGCTGGGGCTGCTGCAGGGCTGCCAGGAACTGCCCTGCTGGGGCTGCTGCAGGGCTGCCAGGAACTGCCCTGCTGGGGCTGCTGCAGGGCTGCCAGGCACTGCCCTGCTGGGGCTGCTGCAGGGCTCCAGGTCCTGCCCTGCTGGGGCTGCTGCAGGGCTGCCAGGAACTGCCAGGCACTGCCCTGCTGGGGCTGCTGCAGGGCTCTCTCACCCCAGCCCTCGGGAGTGTGAGAAACAGAAACCCGGTCGGGCGATTCCCAATCAGAATTTTATTATATGATAAAAGCAAATTCAGCGCTGGGTGATCAGGGAAGGGGGTCCAACAACTCCCAACGCCTGTGTGATAAACTGAGAAAATGATTCGAGCTAATTAAGAGAAAACAGTGTAAGGTCAGTATGACCTGGAGAGAAAAGGAAAACAAGTCGTAAAACTTAATTGGGCCCCTATAAAGAGATAAAACAAGTTACCTCCCTTTTACCTTGTGTAAGATTTATAGTGAGAGAATTTTGTTTAGTTAGCTAGATAAGAGCATCTTTCTTAAAATTTATAACTTAGTGTAGATAACAAGTGAACATCTGCTGAAAGTCTGATTTAACAATGTGTAATGTTTATACTCATGTACCTAACAATGTGTAATGTTTATGCTTATGTATAATGAATATGCATGAAGTAGCTGGAAATAAATGTAGAACAACTGTATTCTTTGGGTGTGACAGGCGTTGGGAGTTGTTGGACCCCTTCCCTGATCACCCAGCGCTGAATTTGCTTTTATCATATAAAAAATTCTGATTGGAAATTACCCGACTGGGTCTCTGTTTCTCACACCTGTCACACCCAAAGAAGACATTTGTTCTGCATTTATTTCCAGCTACTACATGAATATTCATTATACATAAGTATAAACATTACACATTGTTAGGTCAGACGTTCCACAGAGATTTCTTAACAAGCATTCATAATATATTGTTAAATCAGACTTTCAGCAGATGTTCACTTGTTATCTATACTAAGTTATAAATTTTAAGAAAGATGCTCTTATCTAGCTAACTAAACAAAATTCTCTCACTATAAATCTTACACAAGGTAAAAGGGAGGCGACTTGTTTTATCTCTTTATAGGAGCCCAATTAAGCTTTACAACTTGTTTTTCTTTTCTCTCCAGGTCATATTGACCTTACACTGTTTTCTCTTAATTAGCTCGAATCATTTTCTCAGTTTATCCCACTGGCAGAGAGTTAACCAAGCTAAAAGTGTGTTCCCTGCTGCTCATCTGAGAGTGGGACAAGGACTGAGGGTTCTGTGCAGCTTTTTGGTACAAACCCCACGTTGCACTCTTTTAATGTGACCTCCCTTCAGTCTGGCCACAGCCCCCCTTCCCTGCCTGTAAGCTCATTTCTGCTGCTTTTGTTCCCAGGAGTGCCATGATTGCTGACTGTCTGTACGTCCTGGCAGGGGGCACGGCCCTGGAGACAAGTGACCTCATCCAGCTCTACTGGCAGGTGAAAACTGAGAGCCAAAGGAGAAACTGGGGGCCTGTCCCAGCAGTGGGATCAGCAGGGGGGATTCCTGCTAAAAAGAGTGCCCACAAAGGGAGCTCTTGGGCTCCTCAGTCAGCAGGACACTGCACAAGCCCTTCTGGGTGGTTTATTGAGGGCCTGGGCTCAGTGGGGAGAGGAACTGAGGTGACTTTATTCAGAGGGCAGAGTCTTTTATAACCTGCACAGACATGGGAGGGATTCCTCATGAGGCAAAAACTGCAACTGCAGCACCTGCTTGGCTGCTGCCACAGGGGGACAGGGCACAGCTCAGTCCTGTGATGAGCTGCTCTGTGCTCTGCTCAGCCCAAAACCTGCTGCTAAGGTCTGGTTCTTTCCAGGCCTTCAGCCTGCACATTCCCCACACTTTTGGACTTAGAATGGAGTAGATTTGTTTGGACTAATTTTAAGGGATAAATTCAAGGGTGTTAACCCTTGGATCGTGCTTCAGTTTTATGGACTGCTATAAAATTTAATTTTGGATGCTGTTGCCTAAGCTGTTTTTTCTAAAGTCTTCCTGATGTGACCTTCAGAGAGCATAGAATCACTTTTTCTTTTCATCTAAAAGACAATTAATCTAGTAATTGTCCCCTCATTGAGGACAGAGGTTTGTGGAGTCTCTATCCAACCCACCTGACTGTTTTGCTTGGGTTTTTTTTTAACTAGCCATTACCCAACGTGAAAAGTATCATTTCTTTGCCTTTTTTTAGGCTCTGATTCAAGAAGCCCTGAGTGGAGAGGTGTCTTTTTCCGTTCTGTACACACCTTTTGAGAAAGAGGACGAGGCTGACAAAATAAAGGAGGCCAATAAAAGCTTTGCTGAGAAGCACCCTGATTACGTGCAGCACATATTCACAGGTAACAGCAGGTTTCTCTGTGGACTGTGTGTGGGGCTGAGTCCAAAAGAGCTTGGGAGAGTTTGTTTGTGCTGCCTGAGCTCCAGACACAACAAAGTTCCGCCGTTGCAGGGAACTGGGCAGAGTGTGGTTTATCTCAGGCATCAGCAAAACTGAAGCTGTTGATGCAAAAGGCTTGTGAAGTCCTAAATTTCAAATTTAGGAGAGCTGGATGGGTTGGTTTGGTCACCTGGTTCTGGCAAGCTTTCTGGAGAACGTTTCTCCTCCTTAGACTTCCTTATTTTTCTGAAAAAAAAAACCAAACTTCTCTTACAACTGAAAAGAAATGTGACAGTGGAAATGATTTTCCTTTCCCTATCACAGATCCTCATGGAATTCACCTCTTGCCAGAGAGAGCTGAGTCTCTGCCTGACCAGGAGTACTTACTGACTTTGGGCTTCAGAAACAGAGAGATTGGAAAAACTGTGGAAAAGTCTGTGATTCGAAACCTGCCAGTCTGCCCAGGTCTGCCAACTGGCTTGGGAACTGAGCTGGCTGGGGGGTGACCCCCATGATCCCTGCTGAATGAGGGGGGTGGGGTTGTCCCCATTTCTCTGGGCTGGCAGCCCTGACTGCTCAGAGCCCTCCCCATCCCCTTCATTCCTCCTCCAGTTTACCCAACGTCCTGCCAGACCCTCTAGGAAAAAAGGGAGGTGGATAAACACGGCCCCTGTGGTTCTGTGGTTTCACTTCCTAGGTCAGAAAACAGCTTTCAGTCCCAGCACGGAGGAAGAAACAGAAACGTTTTGGGAAAACACTGGGAAGAAGATCATGGCAGTCATAGATTTTATAGGAAGCACCAAAATAAAGGTGAGTATTCCACTGTCTTTCAGGTGTGTGGTGTGTGTGGTGACAGAAGCCTCTGGGTGTGCTTTTGGGGTGTCCTTCCTGCTGCACATGCTCTACCAGCATCCAGGAAGGCTCCAGGAATTGCTTTAGGAACAGAGTTCCAGTGGGTTGAGACACTTCACAGTTCATCCCATGCAATTTTCCCCAATCTTTATGGCCTATAAAATTATATCCCTGCTTCACGTAACCACCAAGACAGTTGCTGTGTTTAATCCCCAGAGCAGACTGCACATACCAGCAGGATCTCCTCCAAGAGGGAATAATTGCTACTTTCTGGGGACTGAGATTGTGATCCCTACGGAGTGCAGGGTGTGAAACAGCCTTCCCATCTGCTACAACCATAAGCAAAGTGATCATAATTACCTCTGCTCCATCCTTTGTGCCATAATGGACACAGCTTTTCAGCACTGTGGCTGACAATCAGCACAGATTGTTGTCAAAAATCAATGCTGTGCATGGATGAGACTCTTTTCATGCAATTGTTAAATGCTCCTCCTGATAAAAGAAACATGAGCCAGAGACTTAGGGAAACTGTGACTTCTTCCCTTCCAGAGAACAGCTGGTGAGACAACAGTAAGTGCCTGAACTCACCCACTGAGCAGAGGGAAAGGTGCTCAGTGCTTGGCCACAGTGGGTGCTTGCAAAGCAACCCCCCTGGTGTGAGGCAGGTGGAGCAGATGAAGGGCAGACACCCCCAAAAAACCACAGCTGCTTCTTTCCAGGGCTTTCCTGAAGCCTTTTGCTGTTGCCTTTGGGTGACCTGATGTGCAGGCTGACACAAGGGACAGCTTTGGGAAAGCAGAGGGGCTGTTCCTGCTGTGGGCATGCACTTCAGTGCACCTAAAGAAGCTCTGGTTGTAGCTTCCAACCCACAAACAGAGTGTGGGTTGGACACTGGATGCACAATAAAACCCCCTGGTCCTTCTGAAAGCCCCAGGAAAATTGCAATTTCCTGCCCCTGCCGTTCTGCCTTTGCTTTTGGAGGTGAGATCCCTCTATTGCAGCTCTTCAGTCTCTGAAGAATAGCAAAAAGAGAAAACATTTTGAAATCAGGCATCTTTTGGATTCCTTGTGACTGCCCTATTTTGTCAGTTAATTTGTAGGATGGGACCACACAGTTCAAGCAGAGAGTTGTGGGATCTGGTTTCCAGGGCACAGGGACAAGAAACCCATCCTGTCAGAGATGAGAGCAGAGTGCTGGGCTGGGAGTGCTGAAGCCAGTCCTCACTCACTGTAGGAATTCACACTGCCCCTACACACCAGTATTTGCTACCAGCTCTAGACCTCCCCTCAGACATTTCAATATTCTGGCTGAAGCAGAAGGGTGGTCCCCAAAACAACAGGGAGAAACCCCAACACCACCAAAAGCAGCAGCAAACTGACCTGTTTTCCAAGCAGGTTGGCACAGCATCCCCATGGCTCAGGTCACCCCAGTGCCATCTCCAGGGCAGCAAGGATGGGGGAACAGGGCTGAGCCCTGGGCCTGCAGATTCATAACCAACCCTGGGGGTCAGTGTGGGAGCTTTACTGGGGAGGAAGAAAGCCCCAAGAGAGAAGAGACGGTCACTAAGTTGGAACAAACAGCTGCCAGTTCCACACCCACCATCAGGGGAAACATACCCCCTCTCACTTCAGTTTTCAGAGCACTGAATGATCCCAGCAAGGCCAAACCTCTGGTCCAAAGAGCAGGTGGCAATGCTGGTTTTACCTGGGAACAGAGGTGGGCACAGAGCCAGAGCTGCTCTGCTGCTGGGGACCAACCTCTCCGACACAGACTGGACCACTTCTGCTTCCTTCAAAGCATTCCACAATTGTCCTCAAGCTAGAAATACGATTTCATGTTATTTGCATCACACAGGAGTTAAATTAAAACCTTCTGCCAGACAAACTTCAGCTGCAGAGTCGAGCCTTACAACTTACTGTGAGAGAATAAAATAATGTATTTAGGGTTTAACAGAACAAACAATTCTTCCTGCCCTCTTCCTCATTTGCAGATGCAAATGTACAATCCAGCTTCTTGTTCTGATCAGACTGGGTTTGACAAAACCCTCTCAGTGCCAAAGCCCAGCTCATTAAGCCATGGCAACACCCAAGAGAAATCAATTCTGCCCCTTGGTTTTGCAGCCACACAACCTGGAGTTAATGACGTGATTTTTACACACACTGCAGTGGGGAAGATGTGAAAGTCCAGGTTTAACATGCTTAAAATCTCCCACCTTCCTGGCTGCCTGGAGGTCTGAGAATTCCTCTGCAGGTTTTAGTCCCTCCGGGGTCTGTGTTTGAAAACCATGGATTTGCCTGTCTTGCACCCAAACAGTGAGCTGAGACCCTGCATGCCCTCCTCAGCCTGCTCCCCAGGACTGGAAAAGCCACCCAGGAATTCAGGTGATGTTTAATGTGGGGGATCATGGAAAAAAGCCTTTCCCAAAGGAGAAAACCTCAGCCGTGTTTGCTGCGTTTGCCGTGACGACATCTCTGCTTTTCCAGCACCACCAGGAAGGTTCTGGCAAGAAAGCCTTGCTGGCACAAACACCATGAGAAGCCTGGAGGCCACAGGACTCCAAGGACCAGGGTGTCTGTCCCCTGAGCTTCCCCTTGTTATAAGTAAAATCGGCACTAGGCTCAAATATCGTAGTAAAAAGTTTTATTATAGATTTATATAAAAATCAAATAAGCAAATTTACAGCGCTGGGTGACTTAGTGAGCTTTCCTTGCTCATCCAAGGCACACTTCAATAATTTCCAATCTGCCTTTTATAGGTTTGGAGCTGCTTATCTCCTTTAAAATCCCCTCCTTTGTTCATCAGGTCTATCTGCGCAGGCTCTGTTCTTGTTGCCAAGAGGCTTTACGCATGCGTATCTTGTGGCTAGGAGACAAGCTCGGCTCTGTTCACTCCATCCTTTTGATGCAGTCAGCTTTTTCTGCCCATGTGCTGTCTTGCCACTGGAAGAGAGTTCTGTTCTCTTTTTCAGTTCTTTTTCTTCTTACATAACATGACAAAATATCACTAATTATGGTAACATAACATTATGGTTTGCGTGATATATAAATAATTGTGATTCGTGAAGCAAATGGGTGACTACATTAAAAACAGACTAAATAGATTCTAAAACTTAACTACACCCCCACAAGGAAACAAAACAGACCCTCCCAAGGTCAAAAGGCCTAAAACCTTCTCACTATCCTAAGGATGAAATATAGTACAACTTTAAGTCTTTAGGCGCCTACTCGTCCAAGAGTACATGAATTAGGACTGGCTGCAGAGATAGCTCTTTTAACCTTAGCTGTAAATATAATAGAACTTTAAATCTTTAGGCGCCTGTTCGTCTAAGAATACATGAACTATGACTGGTTGTAGAGATAACTCTCAGCTTCAGCTGTGAGAAAACTTTCACATTGAACATTTAGCCAAAAACTCGCAGAATATACAGGTATATGATACAATCAATACGCATGAGGTAGTCAAGACAAACACTAAATGAAATTATTACTTGAAACTTGTAGAAACTTGGGACTTTGTTTATCGCAATTTGTAATTACAGTGTTGCAAACATAATTTGATAAGCAAAATTATCTCTCCTTCGGTCTTTATTGGCTGTCACACCCTCCAACCTCTTGGCTGTCCCCGGGCAAACAGGACAGGCGCAGCCCGTGCGCCCGCGCCATCGAGCACTTCCACCGCGCCAGCCTGCTCGGCCGCCTGCAGAGAGGGGAGGAGCAGGCCCAGGTGATGGCCCAGGTGATGGCTGAGCTGGCCACCATTCCCTACCTGCAGAGAGTCTCTCAGGAGGATGACAAGCTGGTAGGTTTGGATTTCTGACACTCCCTTTGCGGGCTGGGAGGGAAGGGAAGGGCCAGAGAAGAGTTCTGTGCCGCCACGTTCTCTCTCTCTGCAAGTAATTTGTCCAGTGTGGGCACCTGAAGGAATTTTTAAATCCTCCTTCAGTGCTTTGACAGAGGAGGTGCTGATCACCTGCAAGGGCAACTTTGATAGAACCACTTGTCAGCATCTGTTTGAAACCCCTCCTTCCCCCCCCAGACCTCCCCATGATTGCAATCATTCAGATCACTCTCCCTTGACAATTCTGACCTCAAAAGGCACCTGCAGCAAAACAGCCCAAATCCAGTTATAACTAAGGAGGAGGGGGTGGGGGGGGAAAGAGGGAAAATTGATTTTCTGTGCTGGGTCCATCCACCACATGCTCCCTGTCTCGGAATAAACCCGCCTGCCTGCTCGTGGAAAGTTCTCAGACTTGCTGCAGAGGTGCCATAAACTGGTGGAGAATCAGAGGCTGTTGAGGAACACGTGGAGTGGCCCCTTGGTTTGCTGAGCAAACCAGCCAGGGCCAATGGTGGGATGATGGCTGGAGCAAACCAGGCCAAAAACTGTGGTATTAAAGTGGGGTGGGGGAAAAAAGAGCTGCTACAGGGCCTCTCTGACAAGGGACAACCAAGATGTTCTGATGATGAAGCCACAACCACGTGGAACCCCCTCCTCAGAGGCCAAACCACGACCACCACCCCCCTCCCATTAAACACACCCATCAGAAATAAAAGGTCTTTGTGACTAGAGCCACTCAAACTCCACCCTAACATAAAGAAAACGGGATAAAAGTCGGGAGTAGGGGGAAAAGGGGGGAAGACCTCCACCAAAACTGCTGGATCAGTCACCTGGCTGAGCCCATCTTCTCTCCCCCAGGAGGGTTGCCTTGGGTGAGAAATACACTCTGTGCATGTTAAATGCTGCTTTTACCACTAGAATTTTTGCTTGTGCTCACCCCACAGCACATTGATTAGATTGCTTCATATTGGAGCTTGTGCCTGCTCAATACATGCACCAGCAGGTTGCTTTAAAACACATTTTTGCAGTAGACAGTCACCAACAACCTTCCAACCTCATTAATCTGTCCCGATTTGTTTTAATAAAAAGTGTTATTCTGCCAGCTGTTAAAGGGAGTCCTTGCAGTCCCTCCACCTTGGCAGGACCCACTGAGGGGTCCTGGCTCTGCTGAGTTCCCCCTGACGAGGGTGGTCGAGGTGCCTCTGTTGGGGAAAGGTCTCCTCACGAGACACCGACAGGCTGTTGGGCACCAAGGTCTCCACTTTCCTGGGGGACTGAGGAGTAAAATTCCAAACTCCCACTTTTCAGGTGACACCTGGGCTCAGTCAGCAGCCAGTGCCTCTCCCCCTCCCCTTTGGGTAAATTTTGTGCCTCCCATTTCATTGAAGTGGACCCGGGAATATTTATATACACAGACATGGAGCTGATAGATCTTAATTACTTGCAACGAGTAACAAACTGGGGGAGAGGCTCCAAAAAGTGTTGTTTGGGTTCACTTCAACCCACTCAACATTTTGGAAGAGACCTACCAGTGTGCAACAATCCCACAGGTATCAAACACCAGTTTCCCCCAGTTTGTTCCTGAACAGTGATGCCAAGGGCTGCTCCAGGCAGGACCCCCTGGATCCAACCCTTGTCTGTCACTGAATTAAGAGCAACTGGACCATTTCCCAGGGTTTGGGAGGTGTGCAGGGTGAGACAATGCCAGGACTGAGGTGGAAGGGGACTGGGGGGAGGCCACAGCCCAGCATTTTAGATCTGCTGTAATGCAGGGCAGTGGCTGAGGCAAAGATGTGAAAGGTGAGTCACGAACTCGTCAGAGTGCAAATTATTTTTAGTGGGGTTTTTAATCTGCATATGCTACATTCAGCTAAGTCGTTTCTCCCTGAATTCCACACTGACCCTTTGTGTCTGGGTGCCACAGCTGCAGTCCCTGACAGCAGATGCCATGGACGTCCTGGCGGGAAGAACCAGGGATCGCGTGTGGACTAAAATACAGAAGGTAAAAACCTGGCAGCCAAGGGCAGGAGGGCAGATTGTTCCTGGGGGAAGGAAATGTCCCACTGAGCCCCACCAGGGAAAAAAAGGAGGGGTCATAGGAAACCTGCCCACAGGCCTCGAACTCTGTCCATGCTCAGGCACCGAGCACAGGGACACATCTGGGATCTGCTGGGAGTGGGGAAGGGTCTGAAAGCCACCACTGCTCTGCCAACACCATCACAGCTCCTCAGCTGCCCCAGGGACAGTGCAGGGGTGGCAGCAACTGTTATTCCCACTCCCAGTGTTTCCACTCCTTATTTTGGAGGCTGGAGCTGACAGATGCTCTGTAAATATGGAAAGCACAAACAGTTCCACAGGTGGGAACATCCTCACCCTGGGGGTTCCTGGGGACACCCCGAGCAGTGCAGACACTGCTGGCTGTTCCTAAAAGAGCTGCTGTAAATCCAGCTGCTCTTCTGGTGTCCCCCACCCATCACCTGGCACCCCTTTTCCTCGCTCTTACCGCCCTCTGTGCTCACCCAAAGCCAAGCAGTACCTCCCCAAAACATAACAGGCATTTTTAACCACAGGGGAAAGTCGTGCAGACATTTTAATTTGCTCTGTTGCAGACCTGGGGGCTGAGTGGCTCTGGTTAAGGTGGCCAAGCCCTGGGCTGGACCTTCCAAGACAAACACAGTGGGATCAGCCTTTTTGGGACTTCCCCGTGTGCTTTTGGCCAGTCCATCATTTCCCAAGCTTTAATTTCAGCTTCTTAGAAACGAGGCTGGCACCAGGATTCCTGTGGGCACGAGGAGGAGGCAGAGCCCCTCTCCCAGACTCCCCGTGCCCCTGGCACCCCAGGGCAGCAGATGGAATTGTCCCTAAACTTCCCTGCCTGCCTCTCTCACCAGCACACACCCCTCACCAACCAGAGCACGCAGCACAGCTCCAGGGGCAGGGCTGAAAAGCACTTCAGAACAGCTCCAGACGTGGATAAACACAAGGGGAATTGTATTATTAGGACTCATTCCCAGCCAGCTCCTCTGTGCAGGGAAGGAAGGAGCCCCACTGAATGTCTGCCAGCAGGGCAGAGCAGGACTTCTTTTTTATTTTTTAATTATTTCACCTCAAAATGCACTTGGCAGGTTGATTCTTTAGATGCTCCCGTTGTCCAGGGTGTGGGGTTTGGGTGATTCCCACCCTCACCCATCAGAAACACTGGGGGCTGCAAGAGCTGACAAAGGCCTGGGATAAAGGTCAGGAATGGGGAGAGAGCCAGGAAATGCTGGATGCCTGGGACTGACAGAACACCTGCAAATGCTGCTGGGAGTCAACATTTGTGGGTGTCTGAAATCCCCCTGGCAGTGCAGATGTGTCTGTCTCAACGTGCCCTTAATCAGAATAATTCCCTTTTACTTGGGGGAAAGTAAAATTGCTTTTTTACTCTGCCCTCCAGTGGATTATATTCCTTGGGAAAACATCTTGATTTGGAGCTTCACTTTGATTTACTGGGAAACCAAATCCTGCCACAGCAACGTGGAACACTCGTTTTTCTCCAGGTGTTGATTTTTGGCACGTAAACGGCAGAAGCTTCACTTCTCTCTTCCCATCAAGAAAAACCTGCCAGACAACAATTTCCTCCTCACCCCTTCCTTGTCCAGTGGCTGTTTTCCAACACAATTCACAGACAAGAGTCGTGAGAAATTCCTGTCTCAGTGGAAGTGTCCAATCCACGGCAGTAATTGAGTCCAAACAGAAATAAAGAACAAAAATAAAATAATTACAAAGCCAGGCACCAAATCCCACAGATATTGGCACGAGAGGTGCCTCTGTGTGGTTTTTGTTCCTAATGACAATTAGTTTTCGAGATCAACTAATTGAAAAGCTTTTTAAATTTTCACAAGGGGGGGAAAATGGACTTGCTGGTGACGCCACTTGTCTGATAATTGCAGGTGGCACGAATAGAGGAGGAGCTGAGGGAAGGAGAAGAGGATTTCCTGAGGGTGAGGGAAGGAGAAGAGGATTTCCTGAGGGTGAGGGAAGGAGAAGAAGAGGATTTCTTGAGGAACAGGAGGCTGCAGACCCCTGGAGTGGAAAACAGGAGCTGGACCCCGCTGGGACAGGAATATCTGAGGCTGGAAAACTCAAACATGTTCATTCCCAACCCACGCAGTTTGGCCACAGAGCCAAAAAAAAGGTGCACAGATTTTGTGAATAGTTGATTTTGTGCATATTTTTGTAGCTATTGGTATCCATTTAACAGATAATCTCATTTTAAATTGTATTAACCTCGTTGTATTCATTTATATTGAATTAAATTATATTTAACAGCATAAACTCTAGTTGTATTACTTTAAATTTAAATGGCATTAAATAGCATTTGCTTGCATTTAAGTTGTATTATTTTAAATTGCATTAAATTGTATTTGTACTAATTTTAAGTTGTATTCATTTATATTTAAATTGCATTAAATTGGATTTAATGTATAAATTCTGGTTGTATTAGTTTAAATTTAAATGGCAATAAATAGTATTGACTTACATTAACTTTAAGTTGTATGAATTGAAATCTAAATTACATTAAATTGTATTGATTTAAGTTGTATGAATTTAAATTTAAATTCCATTAAATTGTATTCATTTGTACTAACTTTGTGTTCATTTAAATTTCAATGGCATTAAATAGTATTTACTTGCAATAACTTAGTTGTATTAATTTAAATTTAAAATTAATTTTAGTAAATCGTATTTATTAAATTGCATTAAATTGTATTTATTTGTATTCGTTTTAATTTGCATTAATTGATATTCAGATTGTGTTAAATTGTATTTAAATGTATAAATTCTAGTTGTATTAGTTTACATTTAAATGGTATTAAAGAACATTTACTTGCATTAAGCTGTATGAATTTGATTTTAAATTTAAATTGTATTTAAGTTTAAGTTGTATGAATTTGAATTTAAATTTAAATTGTATTTAAGTTGTATGAATTTGATTTTAAATTTAAATTGTATTTAATTTTAAGTTGTATGAATTTGAATTTAAATTTAAATTGTATTTAATTTTAAGTTGTATAATAATAATAATATATAATAATACATATTGTTGTATAATAATATTTGCTTGCATTAAGCTGTATTTGTTTAAATTTCAATTGTATTAAATGGTGTGCAGTGGCATTAAATGTGAGTTATGTCAACTGAAATTTGGATTTTATCCCGTTTTGTTAAATTTCAATTTTATTAAACTGTGTTAAATTTAATTGTGTTAATTGCATTAAGTGTGGGAGGACCAGAGCAAAGGCTACGGGGTGGAAACACTTGGGATTGGACAGATGGGATTATAAAAAGTAACATAACATCTATGCCTGGGCACAAATTAAACCCTTTCCTTATCTCACCCTCAGTCAGCTGCTCCTGAGGTTTCTTCCTTCTCATCAGCTGGACAGACACCAGGGGATAACACAGAATTTTGGAATCAGGGACAGGAACTGCTGCCTCTTCCCCAGCACCCGGAGTGGCAGCTGCAGAGGCTTCAGCCACATTAAATAAATCAGGATAATAAATTGGTCAGCAAAACAGACAAATGCTACCAGGTCATTGCAGATTTATTAGGATCTGTGACACAAAAGGCCTTGGTGGTACAAGTCCAAACAGCTCTAACTTTAAGTGCCCCAAAATAAAGAAGGGGGAGATGCAGGAACCAAGTTTATCTGGCCCTGGGAGACACTCGGCAGGGGAATGTGGTGAGATCCAAGCAGCCACAGGGAGAGGTGGGAGAGGTGAGAGGTGTGAGAGGTGTGAGATGTGAGAGGTGTGAGATAATGAGAGGTGAGAGGTGTGAGAGGTGTGAGAGGTGAGAGGTGTGAGAGGTGTGAGAGGTGAGATGTGAGAGGTGTGTGAGAGGTGTGAGAGTTGAGAGGTGTGAGATAATGAGAGGTGTGACATGTGAGAGGTGTGAGAGGTGTGAGAGGGGTGAAAGGTGAGAGAGGTGAGAGGTGTGAGATGTGAGATGTGTGAGATGTGTGAGATGTGTGAGAGGTGTGAGACAGGTGAGATGTGAGAGATGTGAGAGATGTGAGAGGTGTGAGATGTGAGAGAGGTGTGAGATGTGAGAGGTGTGAAAGGTGAGAGGTGTGAGATGTGAGATGTGAGAGGTGTCAGAGGTGTCAGAGGTGTGAGATAATGAGGTTTGAGATGTGAGAAGTGTGAAGTGTGAGAGGTGTGAGAGGTGTGAGATGTGTGAGATAATGAGAGGTGTGAGAGGTGTGAGAGGTGAGAGGTGAGAGGTGTAAGATAATGAGAGGTGTGAGAGGTGTGAGATGTGAGGTGTGAGAGGTGTGAGAGGTGTCAGAGGTGTCCCTGGGGGTGGGAACTGCTGCCCTGTCACTGTGTCAGGGGCAGGGAACACTGAGCTGAGATGCAGACAAAGAGAAAAGTCACCAACAGGAGTTTCCCTCTGCCCTGAGGGGCTGTTTGAACCGGGAGAGAGCGGGATAGAGGATTCCACGGCCCCACAGCCCGTGGGGTCCCTGCCCCAGAGGGTCACAGGCCCCTGCCCCCCCCGGGATGGGTCAGGACTGGAGGCAGCAGCAGGACCCCCCCCAGTGCCAAGGAATTCCTGCAGCTCCGGGACCATCCAGCCACAGCCCCCCATTCCCAACATCCCAGGGGGATCCTGCAGGCCAGAGCAGGACCCCCCTGGAGCAGGGGGACCTTGGGAGTGGGGGGATTCTGAAGGAGAGGGACCCCCAGAGCAGGACCCTGGAGCTTTGGGACTCCCAGAACTGGGAGATCCTGGAATTCAGGACCCCTGGAACAAAGAGATCCTGGAATTCAGGACCCCCAGAACAGAGAGATCCTGGAATTCAGGACCCCCAGAACAGAGAGATCCTGGAATTCAGGACCCCCAGAACAGGGGGATCCTGGAATTCAGGATTCCTAGAACAGGGAGATCCTGGAATTCAGGACCCCTGGAACAGAGAGATCCTGGAATTCAGGACCCCTGGAACAGGGAGATCCTGGAGCTTTGGGACTCCCAGAACAGGGAGATCCTGGAATTCAGGACCCCCGGAACAGGGAGATCCTGGAGCTTTGGGACTCCCAGAACAGGGGGATCCTGGAATTCAGGACCCCCAGAACAGAGAGATCCTGGAATTCAGGACCCCTGGAACAGGGGGATCCTGGAGCTTTGGGACTCCCAGAACAGGGGGATCCTGGAATTCAGGACCCCTGGAGCAGGGGGATCCTGGAATTCAGGACCCCTGGAACAGAGAGATCCTGGAATTCAGGACCCCCAGAACAGGGAGATCCTGGAATTCAGGATTCCTAGAACAGGGAGATCCTGGAATTCAGGAACCCCAGAACAGAGAGATCCTGGAATTCAAGACCCCTGGAACAAAGAGATCCTGGAATTCAGGACCCCTGGAACAAAGAGATCCTGGAATTCAGGACCCCCAGAACAGGGGGATCCTGGAGCTTTGGGACTCCCAGAACAGGGGGATCCTGGAATTCAGGACCCCTGGAACAGAGAGATCCTGGAATTCAGGAACCCCAGAACAGGGAGATCCTGGAATTCAGGACCCCCAGAACAGGGGGATCCTGGAATTCAGGACCCCTGGAACAGGGAGATCCTGGAGCTTTGGGACTCCCAGAACAGGGGGATCCTGGAATTCAGGACCCCCAGAACAGAGAGATCCTGGAATTCAGGACCCCCAGAACAGGGGGATCCTGGAGCTTTGGGACTCCCAGAACTGGGAGATCCTGGAATTCAGAACCCTGGAACAGGGAGATCCTGGAATTCAGGACTCCTAGAACAGGGAGATCCTGGAATTCAGGACCCCTGGAACAGAGAGATCCTGGAATTCAGGACCCCCAGAACAGGGGGATCCTGGAGCTTTGGGACTCCCAGAACAGGGGGATCCTGGAATTCAGGACCCCTGGAACAGGGAGATCCTGGAATTCAGGACCCCCGGAACAGAGAGATCCTGGAATTCAGGACCCTGGAACAAAGAGATCCTGGAATTCAGGACCCTGGAACAAAGAGATCCTGGAATTCAGGACCCCCAGAACAGAGAGATCCTGGAATTCAGGACCCTGGAACAGGGAGATCCTGGAGCTTTGGGACTCCCAGAACAGGGGATCCTGGAATATCAGGAGCTCCCAGAGCTCCAGTCCCTGGAGCAGCTCTGGGCTGTGAGTGCCCCCCATTGCCTCTCAGTTCCCCCCATTTCCCCTCAATTCCCTCCCATTTATCCCCCAGTTCCTCCAATTTCCCCCCATTGACCCCCCTCAGTTCCCTCCATTCTCTCAAATTGCCCTATTTCTCCCCATTTCTCCCCATTTCTTCCCTCAACCCCCCCCCTTCCCCTCAATTTCCTCCCCTTTCCCCATCATTTCCCCCCATTTTACTCTCAACTCCCCCCCTTTATCCCCCATTTCCCCCTTTATCCCCACTTGCATCAACAGCAAAAGGAGGGACAAGGAAAACCTCCCTTCCAGGTCTGACCAACCTGATCTCCTTTTGTGGCCAGGTGACCCACCTGGTGGGTGAGGGGAAGGTGTGGGTGTGTCTGCCTGGACTTCAGCAAAGCCTTGGACACCACCTCCCGTGGCAAACTCCTGGAAAAGGCTGGGCCAGGGGCACCCTGGGCTGGGTTAGGAACTCTGCTGGGCCCAGAGAGTGGGGATGGAGCTGCATCCAGCTGGGATCCAGCCACCAGGGGTGTCCCCAGGGATCAGTGCTGGGCCCAGTCCTGTTTAATGTCTTTACTGATGATCTGGATGAGGGGATCCAGTGAACCATCAGCAGATTTGCAGCTGACACCAAGCTGGGGGTGTGTTGATGTGCTGGAGGGCAGGAGGGCTCTGCAGAGGGACCTGGCCAGGCTGGATCCATGGGCTGATCCAAGGGGATGAGGTTCCAGCAGGCCAAGTGCCAGGTCCTGCCCTTTGGCCACAACAAGCCCCAGCAGCCCCCCGGGCTGGGGCCAGAGTGTCTGGAGAGCAGGCAGGCAGGAAGGGAGCTGGGAGTGGGGATGGACAGGGAGCTGAAGAGGAGGCAGAGTGTGCCCAGGTGGCCAAGAGGGCCAATGGATCCTGGCCTGGCTGAGGAAGAGTGTGGCAGCAGGAGCAGGGAGGGGATTGTTGGCCTGGACTGAGCGCTGGTGAGGCCACCCCTGGAGTGCTGTGTCCAGCTCTGGGCCCCTGAGCTGAGGAAGGGCCTGGAGGGGCTGGAGCAGGAGCAGAGAAGGGCAGCGAGGCTGGGGAAGGGACTGGAGCACAAGTGGTGTGAGGAGAGGCTGAGGGAGCTGGGGAAGAAGAGGAGGCTCAGGGGAGACCTCCTGACTCTCTGCAAGTCCCTGCCAGGAGGGGGGAGCCGGGTGGGGGTCGGTCTCTTCTCCCAGGAAGCAGCAGCAGGACAAGAGGGCTGGGTCTTCAGCTGTGCCAGGTTGGATATTAGGAAAGAATTCTTTCCCGAGAGAGTAATCAGGCATTGGAATGGGCTGGGCAGGGAGGGGGTGGACTCACCGTCCCTGGAGGTGTTGAAGGTGAGAGTGGATGCGGCATCAGTGCCATGGTCTGGGAAGCACAGCGGGGTTGGATCCAGGGTTGGACTCGATGATCTCGGAGGTCCCTTCCAACCCGGCTGATTCCATGATTTCCCCCCGCTTACCCCATTTTCCCCCTATTTCTCCTCCTCCCCTTCCCCCCCCGTCTCCCCTCAGGCCCCGCCGCCATCTTGGCCCTCCCTCTGGGCGCCACTTCCGGCGTCGCCGCCGCGGCGTCACTTCCGGTTCCGGCGGCGGCGCTGAGGGCGCTCGGGAGGTACCGGGGGGAGGTTTGGGGGGTCCCGGGAGGTTCTGAGGGGTCCGGGGGGTTCAGGAGGTACCGGGGGGAGGTTTGGGGGGTCCCGGGAGGTTCTGAGGGGTCCGGGGGGTTCAGGAGGGACCGGGGGGGGGCTGGAGGGGCTCGGGAGGGCCTTTGAGGGGTCCGGGGGTTCAGGAGGTACCGGGGGGAGGTTTGGGGGGTCTCGGGAGGTTCTGAGGGGTCCGGGGGGTTCAGGAGGTACCGGGGGGAGGTTTGGGGGGTCCCGGGAGGTTCTGAGGGGTCCGAGGGGTTCAGGAGGGACCGGGGGGGGGGGGTTGGGGGGGCCCGGGAGGGCCGTTGAGGGGTCCGGGGGGTTCAGGAGGTACCGGGGGGGATATTGGGGGGTCCCGGAGGTTCTGAGGGGTCCGGGGGGTTCAGGAGGTACCGGGGGGAGGTTTGGGGGGTCTCGGAAGGTTCTGAGGGGTCCGGGGGGTTCAGGAGGTACCGGGGAGGGGTTTGGGGGGGTCCGGGAGGGCCGTTGAGGGGTCCCGGAGTTGGGTTGGGGGGCTCGGAAAGGGTCAGGAGGCACTGGAGGGGCTCGGGGACCCGGGAAGGTGTTTGAGGGGTCCTGGAGGGTTCCGAGGGGTCCGGGAGGGGGTTTTGGGGGGGTCTTTGGGGGGTTCCGGAGGGTTCTGAGGGTTCTTTTTCCCCCTTCCCACCCTTTTTTCCCCCCTTTCTCCCTTTTTTCTCCCTTTTTCCCCTTCTTTTATTTCTTTTCCTTTCCCTGTTTTTCCTTTTTCTCCCCTTTTTCTCCCGTTTTCCCCTTTATTCCCCTTCTTTTCTATTTCTTCTCTCTGTCTTTTCCCCTTTCCTTTTTCTTTCTTTTCTCTTTTTCCCCTTGTTTCTCTTTTCTTTTTTCCTTCTTTTTTCCTTTTTTCTTCTTTTTTTCTTCTTTCCCCCTTCTTTTCTCGTCTTTTCCCCATCTTTCCCTTTTCTTTTCTCTTTCTTCTGCCTTCTTTCCTCCTTTTCTCATTCTTTTTCCTTCTCTTTCCTCATTTTCTCTTTCTTTTCCTTCTCTTTCCTCCTTTTTTCGTCTTTCTTTTCCATTTCTCTTCCTTGTTTTTTTACCTTTCTGTTCTCTTCATTTTCCCTTTTTTCCTGCACTTTTTTCCCTTCATTTTTCCTTTTTTTTTCTTCTTTTTTTTCTCCTTTTTTGCTTTTTTCTTTCCCTTTTTTCTCCCCCTTTTTTCCTTCTTTTTTCTTCTCTTTTCCTTCTTTTTCACTTTTTTCTTTCCCCTTTTTCTCCCTCTTTTTCTCCCCCTTTTCACCTTAATTTTTTCTTCTTCTTTCCTCCTTTTTCACTTTTTCCTTTCCCTTTTTCTCCTTCATTTTTCCTTCTTTTCCCCTTGTTTTCCCCTTTTTTCTTTCCCTTTTTCCTCCCTCTTTTTCTCCCCCTTTTCCCTTCATTTTTCCTTCTTTTTCCCCCCTTATTTTTCCCTTTTTCCTTTCCCTTTTTTCTTTCCCTTTTTTCTCCCCTTTTCCCCTTCATTTTTCCTTCTCTTTTTCTTCTCTTTTCCTCCTTTTTTCTTCCCCTTTTCTCCCTTTCTTTTCCATTTCTCTTCCTTGTTTTTTTACCTTTCTTTTCTCTCTGTTTCCCCTTTTCTCTTGCACTTTTCCCCTTCATTTTTCCTTATTTTTCTTCTCTTTTCCTCCTTTTTCCCTTTTTCCTTTCCCTTTTTTCCTCCCCCTTCCCCCCTTTTTTCCTTCATTTTTCCTTTTTTTCCCTCCTTTTTCACTTTTTCCCTTCCCTTTTTCTCCTTCATTTTTCCTTCTTTTCCCTTTGTTTTCCCTTTTTTCTTTCCCTTTTTTCTTTCCCCCTTTTCTTCCTCTTTTTCTCCCCCTTTTTCCTTCATTTTTTCTTCTTTTTTCTTCTTTTCCCCTTGTTTTTCCCCTTTTTCTTTCCCTCTTTTCTTCCTCTTTTTCTCCCCCTTTTTCCTTCATTTTTTCTTCTTTTTTTTCCCCCTGTTTTTCCCTTTTTTCTTTCCCTTTTTTCTCCCTCTTTTTCTCCCCCTTTTTCCTTCATTTTTTCTTCTTTTTTTCTTTTTTCCCCCTGTTTTCCCCTTTTTTCTTTCCCTTTTTTTCTCCCTCTTTTTCTCCCTTTTTTCCTTCATTTTTTCTTCTCTTCCCCTCATTTTCCCCTTTTTTCTTTCCCTTTTTTCTCCCCTTTTTCCCTTCATTTTTCCCTCTCTTTTTCCTCTCTTTTCCTCCCTTTTTCCTTTTTTCTTCCCCTTTTCTCCCTTTCTTTTCCATTTCTCTTCCTTGTTTTTTTACCTTTCTTTTCTCTCTGTTTCCCCCTTTTCTCTTGCACTTTTCCCTTCATTTTTCCTTATTTTTCTTCTCTTTTCCTCCTTTTTCCCTTTTTCCTTTCCCTTTTTTCCTCCCCCTCCCCCCCTTTTTTCCTTCATTTTCCTTTTTTTTCCCTCCTTTTTCACTTTTTCCCTTCCCTTTTTCTCCTTCATTTTTCCTTCTTTTCCCTTTGTTTTCCCCTTTTTTTCCCCTTTTTTCTTTCCCTCTTTTCTTCCTCTTTTTCTCCCCCTTTTTCCTTCATTTTTTCTTCTTTTTTTCCCCCTGTTTTTCCCTTTTTTCTTTCCCTTTTTTCTCCCTCTTTTTCTCCCCTTTTTCCTTCATTTTTTCTTCTCTTCCCCTCATTTTTCCCTTTTTTCTTTCCCTTTTTTCTCCCCTTTTTCCCTTCATTTTCCCCTCTCTTTTTCCTCTCTTTTCCTCCCCTTTTCTCCCTTTCTTTTCCATTTCTCTTCCTTGTTTTTCCCCCTTTCTTTTCTCTTTGTTTCCCCTTTCTCCTTGCACTTTTCCCTTCATTTTTCCTTATTTTTCTTCTCTTTTCCTCCTTTTTCCCTTCCCTTTTTCCCCCCCCCTTCCCCCCCTTTTTCCTTCATTTTTCCTTCTTTTTTTTCCTCCGTTTTCACTTTTTTTCTTTCCCTTTTTTTTCCTCCCCCTTTTTTTTCCCATTTTTTCCCCTTTTCCATCCCCTGTTCCTCTCCTTTTCCCAATTTCCCCCCCCTCATTCCCAATTTCCCCCCCCTCATTCCCAGGTTTCCCAGGATGATCGAGGTTGTCTGTAACGACCGCCTGGGGAAGAAGGTTCGGGTCAAGTGCAAGTATCCCACCCTGGGGGGGTTTTGGGGGGTCTGGGGGAGTCTGGGGGGGCTTGGGGGGGTTTGGGGTGTTTGGGGGGTGCCCCCTGTGCCCCCTTTCTTTCCTTGACCCCCCCCAGCCCCGAGGATTCCATCCGGGACCTGAAGAAGTTGATCGCGGCGCAGACGGGCACCCGCTGGGACAAGATCGTGCTCAAGAAATGGTGAGGGGGGGGCACAGGGGGGCACCCGGGGGGGCTCCTGGGGCTGGGGGGGCACCCAGGGGGGCACAGAGAGGGCTGGGAGGTGGCACCTGGGATAGGGGGGCACAGGGGGGGCACCTGGGGGGGGTACCCTGGGATTCGGGGGGGTGAGGGGTTCACAGGGGTTTAGGGGGGAATGGGGGGCACCCAGGGGGGCTCCTGGGGTTGGGGGGCACCCAGGGGGGCTGGGGGAGGTAGGGGGGGCACCCCTGTGTTGGGGGGGGCAATTTTGGGGGGCACAGGGGCACCCCCAGAGTTTGGGGGGGAACAGGGGCACCCTCAGAGTTTAGGAGGGGAGGGCACAGGGGCACCCTCAGAGTTTGGGGAGGGGCACCCTCAGAGTTTGGGGGGGAACAGGGGCACCCCCAGAGTTTGAGGAGGGGCACAGGGGCACCCTCAGAGTTTGGGGGGGGCACAGGGGCACCCCCAGAGTTTGGGGGGGCACAGGGGCACCCTCAGAGTTTGGGGGGGAGGTAGGGGGCACCCCCAGAGTTTGGGGGGGCACAGGGGCACTCCCAGAGATTTGGGGGGGGCACAGGGGCACCCCCAGAGTTTGGGGGCAGAACAGGGGCACCCCCAGAGTTTGGGGGGGGGCACAGGGGCACCCCCAGAGTTTGGGGGGGCACAGGGGCACTCCCAGAGATTTGGGGGGGGCACAGGGGCACCCCCAGAGTTTGGGGGCAGAACAGGGGCACCCTCAGAGTTTGGGGGGGGCACAGGGGCACCCCCAGAGTTTGGGGGGGCACAGGGGCACCCTCAGAGTTTGGGGGGGAACAGGGGCACCCCCAGAGTTTGGGGGGGCACAGGGGCACTCCCAGAGATTTGGGGGGGGCACAGGGGCACCCCCAGAGTTTGGGGGCAGAACAGGGGCACCCTCAGAGTTTGGGGGGGGCACAGGGGCACCCCCAGAGTTTGGGGGGGCACAGGGGCACCCCCAGAGTTTGGGGGCAGAACAGGGGCACCCTCAGAGTTTGGGGGCAGAACAGGGGCACCCTCAGAGTTTGGGGGGGGAACAGGGGCACTTCTAGAGTTTTGGGGGGGGAACAGGGGCACCCCCAGAGTTTGGGGGGGAACAGGGGCACCCTCAGAGTTTGGGGGGGGGCACAGGGGCACCCTCAGAGTTTGGGGGGGGGAACAGGGGCACTCCCAGAGTTTGGGGGCAGAACAGGGGCACCTTCAGAGTTTGGGGGGGGGAACAGGGGCACCCCCAGAGTTTGGGGGCAGAACAGGGGCACCCCCAGAGTTTGAGGAGGGGCACAGGGGCACTCCCAGAGTTTAAGGGGGGGAACAGGGGCACCCCCAGAGTTTGGGGGGGGCACAGGGGCACCCCAAGGGCTTTTGGGGTGGGGAGGCACAGGGGGATTGGGGGGGGTGGGATGGGGGTGGCACGATCCCAGGATTTTGGGGAGGGGGTGACCCACCCTGTGCCCCTCCCCCTCCCAGGTACACCATCTTCAAGGACCACGTGACCCTTGGGGACTGTATCCTCACCTGGGGGGGGCAACCCCAAAACACCCCCCCCCAAAATCCACCCACCCCCCTGAACCCCCTGAGCCCCCCCAACCTCCCCTAAAATCCATTGAACCCCCCAAACCCAACAGGCCCCCTCCCAAAATCCCACTGACCCCCCCCCCCCAGAATTCACCCACCCCCCAAAGGCCTCTGACCCCCCCCAAAATCCCTGAAAACCCCCCAAAATCCACTGACCCCCCCACAACCCCCCAAACCCCCTGAAACCCCCCCAATCCCCCCAAAACCCCACAACCCTCCAGAATTCACTGACCCCCCCCAAACCCCCTGACTCCCCCCAAAACCCCACAACCCCCCAAAATCCACTGACACCCCAAACCCCCTGACTCCCCCCAAAACCCCACAACCCCCCAAAATCCAGTGACTTCCCCAAACCCCCTGAAAACCCCCCAATCCCCCCAAAACCCCACAACCCTCCAGAATTCACTGACCCCCCCAATTCCACTGACCCCCCAAACCCCTCTGACCCCCCAAAATCCACTGACCCCCCCCAAACCCCCTGACTCCCCCCAAAACCCTCTGACCCCCCAAAATCCACTGACACACCCCCCAGTCCCCTTTTCCTTGACGGCGGCCCCAGATGAGATCCACGACGGGATGAACCTGGAGCTCTACTACCAGTAGCAGCTCCCAGTCCCTCCCAGTCCCTCCCAGTCCCTCCCAGTGCCCTCCCAGTCCCTCCCAGTGCCCTCCCAGTGCCTCCCAGTCCACAATGGGGTGAACCTGGAGCTCTGGCACCTCCCAGTGCCCTCCCAGTGCCTCCCAGTCCAATATGGGATGAACCTGGAGCTCTGGCACTGCCCAGTCCCTCCCAGTCTCTCCCAGTACCCCCCAGTCCCTCCCAGTCCACAGTGGGATGAACCTGGAGCTCTGGCACCTCCCAGTGCCCTCCCAGTTCTCTCCCAGTCCATCCCAGTCCACAATGGGGTGAACCTGGAGCTCTGGCACCTCCCAGTGCCTCCCAGTCTCTCCCAGTGCCCTCCCAGTCCCTCCCAGTCCACAGTGGGATGAACCTGGAGCTCTGGCACTGCCCAGTCCCTCCCAGTCCCTCCCAGTACCCCCCAGTTCTCTCCCAGTCCAATACGGGGTGAACCTGGAGCTCTGGCACCTCCCAGTGCCCTCCCAGTTCTCTCCCAGTCCCTCCCAGTGCCTCCCAGTCCCTCCCAGTCCCATTCCCGCCACCGTTCCCCTTCAGCCGTTTGTACCAATAAAGGTGTTTTTGGGGTCTCCGCGTGTTGGGGGGGCCTTGGGAAAACTGGGGTGGGACAGGAAAAGTGGGAGATGGGGTAGGGAAAACAGGGAATGGGGTGGGAAAATGGGATGGGACGGGAAAACTGGGAATGGGGCAAGAAAACAGATGGAATGGGGCAGGAGGACAAGGAACAGGGAAAGAAAACTGGGAATGGGGCAGGAAAGCAAACGGAATGGGGCAGGAGGATAAGGAACAGGGAAAGAAAACTGGGAATGGGGCAGGAAAACAAATGGAATGGGGCAGGAAAAATCAGGGAATGGGGCAGGAAAACTCCCTGGAATCCATCCCTACCTGAGGAGCTTGGAGATCCCTTCCCAAGTCCAACCATTCCAGGATTCCAGGAGGGACAGGGAAGGGTTAAACCGGGGTTTTGTTCCATTAATAATGAACCGAGTTCCCAGAGATATTCCCAAAATAAATTCCTGAGGGGGAAAATCCCCTCAGGAACACGGGGCGTTGGTGGCGGGAGATTGGGATTCTTTTTATCGGGATATTGGGGGGTTTCTGTCGGGATATCGGGATTTTATGTTGGGATATTGGGGTTTTTTTTAATGGGGATGATTTTATTAGGATATCGAGATGTTTCTGTGGAGATATTGGGATATTTTTATGGAGATATCAGACGTTTTTATCGGAATATCGGGATGTTTCTGTGGAGATATTGGGATATTTTTATGGAGATATCAGACGTTTTTATCGGAATATTGGGATGTTTCTGTGGAGATATTGGGATATTTTTATGGAGATATCAGACGTTTTTATCGGAATATCGGGATGTTTCTGTGGAGATAGCAGGATGTTGGGATATTGGGATGTGGATACCAAGATGTTTTTATCGGCATTCGGGGGGGGGGGTTATCGGGATATCCGAATGTTTCTGTCGGGATATCGGGGTGTTCGTGTCTGACCCGCACAGGTGTAGCTCAGCCCGGCCACGCCTTTGTCCAGCCCGGAGCTGTTTATCGGGATAAACCCCCCCGATTTTTGGGACTCTCTGGACTGAAGGCCGAGGAGGGGCTCCGGGCGCGGCTCCAATCGGGCGCTGCGCGGGGCAGCCCCGTCGCTATGGCAACGGGGGGCCTCCATGAGGGCACCGCGCGAGGCGTCGCTGCCGTTGCTATGGCGACGGGGGGGGCCTTTCGTGCCGGCGGCGCGCAAAATGGCGGCGCCCAATATGGCGGCGCCCATGGCGAGCGCGGGGCTGGGTGAGACACGGGGGGAACCGGGACCCCCCCGCGACCCCCCAGAACCTCCTGAGCGGGACTGATGGGCCCCGAACCCCCGGGAGGGACAGGAGAGGATCCTCCGGGACGTCCTGGGACCCCTGGGAGGGACGGTGGGAGGGGTGAGTCCCGGGACCCCCTGAGACCCCCCCCCCCCCGGACCTCCTGAGACCCCCCGAGGTCCCCCCGAACCCCCGGAGAGCCGCCCCCTCCTCTCCTCTTCCCCCAGGCCGGGGGTCCTGACCCGGAGGAGGCAGCGGTGGGGCTGGGAATGACCTGGGATCGACTGGGATGAGCCACGGTAAGAGGGGGGGGGACCCAGGTGGGGGGGACGTGGGGGGGGATCCAGGTGGAAGAGGCTGCGATCCGGGTGGGATTCACGTGGGTGGGACATGATGAGGATCCAGGTGGGATCCAGGGGGATGTGAAAGGTCTGGGGATCCAGGTGGGATCCAGGGGGATGTGAAAGGTCTGGGGATCCAGGTGGGATTCAGGTGGGTGGAACATGGCTGAGGATCCAGGTGGGATCCAGGGGTGGGATTCAGGTGGGTGGAGCAGGCCGGGGGATCCAGGTGGGACAGGGGTGGGATCCGCGTGGGATCCAGGTGTGGGAATCCAGGTGGGATCTGGGACTGGGGATCCAGGTGGGATCCAGGTGTGGGAATCCAGGTGGGATCTGGGGCTGGGGATCCAGGTGGAACATGTTGGGAATCCAAGTGGGATCCAGGTGGGTGTGAAAGGTCTGGGGGCTCCAGGTGAGATCCAGGTGGGCTCCAGGTGTGATGCTCCCGACAAACCCCTGCCTGCCCAGGTGTCAGGAAGCTGCGGAGCTTCCCCGTGTCCTGAGGGAATTTGTGTCCCCACAGGTGGCCCCAGCCAGGAGCAGGATGGCAGGTGAGTCCCTCACCTGGATCCCCGGGAACGCCGGGAGGGAGGGGAGGACATGGGGACAGGGGGCAGCTTTTGCCACCTGCCTGGGGAGGCCACCTGGGCTCACCTGGGATCATCTGAGCTCACCTGGTCCCCCCTGAGCTCACCTGGTCCCCCCTGAGCTCACCTGGGATCATCTGAGCTCACCTGGTCCCACCTGGGCTCACCTGGTCCCCCCTGAGCTCACCTGGTCCCCCCTGAGCTCACCTGGGATCATCTGAGCTCACCTGGTCCCACCTGGGCTCACCTGGGATCACCTGAGCTCACCTGGTCCCCCCTGAGCTCACCTGGGATCATCTGAGCTCACCTGGTCTCACCTGGGATCATCTGAGCTCACCTGGGCTCACCTGGGATCATCTGGACTCATCTGGTCCCCCCTGAGCTCACCTGGTCCCCCCTGAGCTCACCTGGGATCATCTGGACTCACCTGGTCCCCCCTGAGCTCACCTGGTCCCCCCCTGAGCTCACCTGGTCCCCCCTGAGCTCACCTGGGCCGTGTCGTGTCCCAGATTCCGTGGAGGACGTGCTCGCGGATCTCCTGGGATTCGATGGTAAAATGGGACCCTCTGGATCTGCCCCGGGGTCACCTGGGGGGAAACACCTGAGCTTGGGATCACCTGGGGGGAAACACCTGAGCTTGGGATCACCTGGGGAGGATCACCTGTCCTGGGATCACCTGGGGGGAAACACCTGAGCTTGGGATCACCTGGGGGGAAACACCTGAGCTTGGGATCACCTGGGGAGGATCACCTGGAGGGAATCACCTGAGGGGCATCACCTGTCCTGGGATCACCTGGGTGGAATCACCTGTCCTGGGATCACCTGTCCTGGGATCACCTGTCCTGGGATCACCTGGAGGGAACTCCCCATCCCCCCGATCCCAAGTCCCTCCCTTGTTCCCAGAGGATCCTCCCGTTCCCCCTTCCCGCGGATCCCGACTCACCTGCACCCAGGTGAGCTCCAGGTGAGTGCTCAGCCCCTCCCACCCCCATCCCACTCCCTGATCCCAATCCCTGATCCCAAACCCTGATTCCAGGCCCATGATCCCAATCTTTGATCCCAATCCCTGATCCCACTCCTGTGATCCCAAACCCCGGATCCCAATCCCTGATCCCAAATCCCTGATCCCAAACCCCGGATCCCAATCCTTGATCCCAATCCCTGATCCCAAATCTCTGATCCCAGTCCCTGATCCCAACCCTGTGATCCCAAACCCCTGATCCCAATCCCTGATCCCAAATCCCTGATCCCAACCCCATGATCCCAAATCCCTCTGATCCCAAATCCCTGATCCCAAACCCCTGATCCCAATCCTTGATCTCAACCCTGTGATCCCAAATCCCTGATCCCAAACCCCCAATCCCAATCCCTGATCCCAAACCCCTGATCCCAATCCCTGATCCCAAACCCCCAATCCCAATCCCTGATCCCAATACTTGATCCCAGTCCCTGATCCCAAACCCCTGATCCCAATCCTTGATCCCACTCCTGAGATCCCAAACCCCGTGATCCCAAACCCCGTGATCCCAAACCCCTGATCCCAAACCCTGATCCCAAACCCCTGATCCCAAATCCCTGATCCCAAACCCTGATCCCAAACCCCTGATCCCAAATCCCTGATCCCAAACCCCTGATCCCAAATCCCTGATCCCAAACCCCTGATCCCTGTCACAGGGGGGCCCTGGAGGAGGATCCCGGTGGGAAATTCCCTGAAGACGACGTGGGAGAGACGCAGGTGAGTGAGGGCAGAATTCCCAAACTTTGGGACAGAATTCCCAACTTTTTAGGGACAGGTAAACGGAGAATTCCCAACCTTTTGGGGTAGAATTCCCAACTTTCTGAGGGACAGGTGGGGGCAGGATTCCCAAGCTTTTGTGAACAGGAGTCCCAAACTTTTGGGACAGAATTCCCAAACTACCTGGGGCAGAATTCCTAAACTTTTTGGAGACAGGTGAGGGCAGAATTCCCAACCTTTCTGGGTAGAATTCCCGAACTTTTGGAGCAAAATTCCCCACCTTTGTGGGGACAGGTAAAGGAAGAATTCCCAGCTTTTGGGGGAGAGGTGGGGATAGAATTCCCAACCTTTCTGGGTAGAATTCCTGAATTTTTGGAACAGAATTCCTAAACCTTTTGGGGCAGAATTCCTAAAGCTTTTGGGGATGGGTAAAGGCAGAATTCCCAACTTTCAGGGGACAGGTGAAGACAGAATTCCCAAGCTTTCATGGACAGGCCAAGGCAGAATTCCTGACGTTTGGGGCAAAATTCCCGACCCTTGGGGCAGAATTCCTTCCCTTGGGCTCTCTGTCCCCAGGACCTGGATGATCTGGATGCAGAAATCCTGGGAATCTCCAGATCCAGGCCCAGGCTGGCGGGAGCTGGGACAGGGGCAGGGAAAAGCCTTGGGAAGCAGCTGGATCCTGAGGAAGGTACCGGGAATTCCGCTGGGCTTTTCCCCTTGGAGCAACTCCTGTGGGATCAGAGCCCATTCCCTGTTCCCAGGGCTGGGATTCCATGGGATCAGCCTCCATTCCCAGGGCAGTGATTCCCATGGGATCAGAGCATTCCCAGGGCAGTGATTCCCATGGGATCAGCCCCCATTCCCAGGGCAGTGATTCCATGGGATCAGCTCCCATTCCCAGGGCAGTGATTCCCATGGGATCAGAGCATTCCCAGGGCAGTGATTCCTATGGGATCAACCCCCATTCCCAGGGCAGTGATTCCATGGGATCAGAGCATTCCCAGGGCAGTGATCCCATGGGATCAGAGCATTCCCAGGGCAGTGATTCCCATGGGATCAGAGCATTCCCAGGGCAGTGATTCCATGGGATCAGCCCCCATTCCCAGGGCAGTGATTCCATGGGATCAGCCCCCATTCCCAGGGCAGTGATCCCATGGGATCAGAGCATTCCCAGGGCAGTGATTCCATGGGATCAGCCCCCATTCCCAGGGCAGTGATCCCATGGGATCAGAGCATTCCCAGGGCAGTGATTCCCATGGGATCAGAGCATTCCCCAGGGCAGTGATTCCATGGGATCAGCTCCCATTCCCAGGGCAGTGATTCCCTGGGATCAGAGCATTCCCAGGGCAGTGATCCCATGGGATCAGAACCCATTCCCAGGGCAGTGATCCCATGGGATCAACCCCCATTCCCAGGGCAGTGATTCCCATGGGATCAGAGCATTCCCAGGGCAGTGATTCCATGGGATCAGAGCATTCCCAGGGCAGTGATTCCCATGGGATCAGAGCATTCCCAGGGCAGTGATTCCATGGGATCAGAGCATTCCCAGGGCAGTGATTCCCATGGGATCAGAGCATTCCCAGGGCAGTGATTCCATGGGATCAGAGCATTCCCAGGGCTGTGATTCCCATGGGATCAGAGCATTCCCAGGGCTGTGATTCCCATGGGATCAACCCCCATTCCCAGGGCAGTGATTCCCATGGGATCAGCCCCCATTCCCTCTTCCCAGGGCAGTGATTCTATGGGATCAGCCCTCATTCCTAGGGCAGTGATCCCATGGGATGAGAGCATTCCCAGGGCAGTGATTCCCATGGGATCAGAGCATTCCCAGGGCAGTGATTCCATGGGATCAGCCCCCATTCCCAGGGCAGTGATTCCATGGGATCAGCCCCCATTCCCAGGGCAGTGATTCCCATGGGATCAGAGCATTCCCAGGGCAGTGATCCCATGGGATCATAACCCATTCCCAGGGCAATGATTCCATGGGATCAACCCCCATTCCCAGGGCAGTGATTCCCATGGGATCAGAGCATTCCCAGGGCAGTGATCCCATGGGATCAGAGCATTCCCAGGGCAGTGATTCCCATGGGATCAGCCCCCATTCCCAGGGCAGTGATTCCCATGGGATCAGAGCATTCCCAGGGCAGTGATTCCCATGGGATCAGCCCCCATTCCCTGTTCCCAGGGCAGTGATTCCATGGGATCAGCCCCCATTCCCAGGGCAGTGATTCCATGGGATCAGAGCATTCCCAGGGCAGTGATTCCCATGGGATCAGAACATTCCCAGGGCAGTGATTCCATGGGATCAGAGCATTCCCAGGGCAGTGATTCCCATGGGATCAGAGCATTCCCAGGGCAGTGATTCCATGGGATCAGCCCCCATTCCCAGGGCAGTGATTCCCATGGGATCAGAGCATTCCCAGGGCAGTGATTCCCATGGGATCAGCCCCCATTCCCTGTTCCCAGGGCAGTGATTCCATGGGATCAGCCCCCATTCCCAGGGCAGTGATTCCATGGGATCAGAGCATTCCCAGGGCAGTGATCCCATGGGATCAGAGCATTCCCAGGGCAGTGATTCCATGGGATCAGAGCATTCCCAGGGCAGTGATCCCATGGGATCAGAGCATTCCCAGCTGCCCCCGGGGATGCCCCCCCGGCCGTTGGTGACCCCGGGATTGTCCCCAAGGCCACCTGTGCCCCTCCCCCAGGTGCCCCCCCCCAGGGGTGGCCTCGGTGACCCTCGTGGATTCCCCGGGAGGAGCCGGGAAAGCCCCGGGAATGTCGGACAGGTGAGGGCCTGGGGGGGACAGCACAGGGACAGGGGGCGGCCTGTGCCCCCTCTGTGCCCCCCCTGTGCCCCCTCTGTGCCCCCCGTGTGCCCCCCTCTGTGCCCCCCGTGTGCCCCCTGTGTCCCCTCTGTGCCCCCCATGTCCCTATGCCCCCCCTGTGCCCCCTGTGCCCCCCATATCCTCCCCACTGTCCCTGTGCCCCCCCTGTGCCCCCTGTGCCCCCCCGTGCCCCTTCTGTGCCCCCTCTGTGCCCCCTCTGTGCCCCCTCTGTGCCCCTTCTGTGCCCCCTTCTGTGCCCCCTGTGCCCCCCATGTCCCTGTGCCCTCCCTGTGCCCCTCCTGTGGCCCCCCCTGTGCCCCCCATATGCTCCCCAATGTCCCTGTGCCCCCCTGTGCCCCCCCGTGCCCCCTCTGTGCCCCCCCTGCTCCCTCCATGTCCCTGTGCCCTCCCTGTGCCCCCCCTGTGCCCCCTCTGTGCCCCCTGTGCCCCCCATGTCCCTGTGCCCCCCTCTGTGCCCTCCCTGTGCCCTCCCTGTGCCCCCCATTCCCTCCTGTGGCCCCCCTTGTGCCCCCTGTGCCCCCCATATCCTCCTCCATGTCCCTGTACCCCCTCTGTGCCCCCCCTGTGCCCTCCCTGTGCCCCCCATTCCCTCCTGTGGCCCCCCCCTGTGCCCCCCATATCCTCCCCAATGTCCCTGTGCCCTTCCTGTGCCCCCCGTGTGCCCCCTCTGTGCCCCCCGTGCCCCCCATGTCCCTGTGCCCCCCCTGTGCCCCCCCTGTGCCCCCCCATGTCCCTGTGCCCCCTCTGTGCCCCCCATGTGCCCCCTCCGTGCCCCCTGTGCCCCTTCTGTGCCCCCCATGTCCCTCCATACCCCTGTGCCCCCCATGTCCCTCCATATCCCTGTGCCCCCCTGTGCCATCTCTCCATGTCCTACCCTGTGCCCCCATGTCCCCTCTATCACCCCAAACCCCCTCATGCCCCCTGTGCCACCTCCCCACCCCCCATGTCCTCCCCTGTCCCCCCCCGTGCCCCCCATGTTCCCCCATACCCCCAAACTCCCCCATACCCCCTGTGCCATCTCCCCACACCCCTCATGTCCTCTCCTGTCCCCCCCCAATGTCCCCCCATACCCTCGTGCCCCCCCATGTACCCCCCTATCCCCCCAAACCCCCCCGTGCCCCCTGTGCCACCTCCCCACTCCCCCCTGTGCCCCCCATACCCCTCCATACCCCCGTGCCCCCCCTGACCCCCCTATCCCCCCAAACCCCCCCGTGCCATCTCCCCACTCCCCCCCTGTGCCCCCCCATACCCCTCCATACCCCCCATGTCCCCCCCTATCCCCCCAAACCCCCCCATGCCCCCTGTGCCATCTCCCCACCCCCCATGTCCTCCCCTGTCCCCCCCCCATGCCCCCCATGTCCCCCCCATACACCCCCATGCCCCCCATATCCCCCCTTGTGCCCCCTGTGCCCCCCCATGCCCCTTTACCCCCACAGGCCCCCCCATGCCCCCCCATGCCATCTCCCCATGCCCCCCATGTCCCTCCATATCCCCCCAAAACCCCCCCGTGCCTCCTGTACCATCTCCCCACGCCCCCCTGTGCCCCCCATGTCCCTCCATACCCCTGTGCCCCCCATGTCCCCCCAAACCCCCCCGTGCCCCCTGTGCCATCTCCCCGTGCCCCCCCCGTCCCCACCCCGTGCCCGTGTCCCCCCATTCCCGTGGGATCATCCCGGGGTGTTCCCAGAAGAGGCTCCACGGGCAAAATCCTGGAGCAGCCGGAAAAGAGGGAATCCAGGATGGAAAAGAGGGAATCCGGGACGGATCCCGAGGAGCTGGAGCAGCCAGGTGGGAACAGTGCGGGGGGGACACAGGGAAGGGCGTTCCAGGGGCCGGATCCAGGCGGGAATTCCTGGGGGGGAACAATCCCAGTGGGAATTCCTGGGGAGGAACAATCCCAGTGGGAATTCCTGGGGGGGAACAATCCCAGTGGGAATTCCTGGGGAGGAACAATCCCAGTGGGAATTCCTGGGGGGGGAACAATCCCGGTGGGAATTCCTGGGGAGGAACAATCCCAGTGGGAATTCCTGGGGAGGAGCAGGGCAGGGGTGTTTTCCCGAGGCCCAATCCCAGTGGGAATTCCCCAGGAAGAGCAGGGTAGGGGTGTTTCCCAGGGCCCAATCCCAGTGGGAATTCCCAGGGAGGAGGAGCAGGGCAGGGGTGTTTCCCAGGGCCCAATCCCAGTGGGAATTCCCCAGGAAGAGCAGGGTAGGGGTGTTTCCAGAGGCCCAATCCCAGTGGGAATCTCCAGGAAGGAGGAGCAGGGCAGGGGTGTTTTCCAGAGGCCCAATCCCAGTGGGAATTCCCCAGGAAGGAGGAGCAGGGCAGGGGTGTTTCCCGAGGCCCAATCCCAGTGGGAATTCCCAGGCAGGAGGAGCAGGGCAGGGGTGTTTTCCTGAGGCAAAATCCCAGTGGGAATTCCCAGGCAGGAGGAGCAGGGCAGGGGTGTTTTCCTGAGGCAAAATCCCAGTGGGAATTCCCAGGAAGGAAGATCAGGGCAGGGGTGTTTCCCGAGGCCCAATCCCAGTGGGAATTCCCAGGAAGGAGGAGCAGGGCAGGGGTGTTTTCCTGAGGCAAAATCCCAGTGGGAATTCCCAGGAAGGAAGATCAGGGCAGGGGTGTTTCCCGAGGCCCAATCCCAGTGGGAATTCCCAGGAAGGAGGAGCAGGGCAGGGGTGTTTTCCAGAGGCCCAATCCCAGTGGGAATTCCCAGGCAGGGGCTTTTCCAGGGGCTTTTCCAGGTGCTGACCGTTCCGGGCGCTTTTCCCGGCTCAGGGCCGTGGGAAGAGCTGGATTTTCCCGGGGGATCCTACGAGCCCTCCGTGGCCTCCGAGGGGCGGCCGGGCCGGAGGAGGGGGCGCAGGTAGGGGGGGGGACCCTCCACTGTCCCCCACTGTCCCCCAATGTCCCCCAGTGTCCCCCACTGTCCCCCAATGTCTCCCAGTGTCCCACAGTGTCCCCCAGTGTCCCCCAATGTCCCCCAGTGTCCCCCAGTGTCCCCCAGTGTCCCCCAATGTCCCCCCAATGTCCCCCAATGTCCCCAATGTCCCCCCAATGTCCCCCAGTGTCCCCCAATGTCCCCCCAGTGTCCCCCCAATGTCCCCCATGTCCCCCAGTGTCCCGCCAATGTGTCCCCAATGTCCCCCAATGTCCCCCAGTGTCCCCTGGCTGGTCTCCAGTGTCCCCAATATCCCCAGTATCCCAGTATCCCAATATCCCTGGTGTCCCAGTATCCCACTATCCCAGTATCCTACTATGCCAGTATCCCATTATCCCCAGTATCCTAATATCCCTGGTGTCCCAATATCTCCAGTATCCCAGTATCCCACTATCCCAGTATCCTACTATCCCAGTATCCTACTATCCCAGTATCCCAATATCCCCAGTATCCCAGTATCCCAATATCCCTGGTGTCCCAGTATCCCAAATATCCCCAATATCCCAAATATCCCCAGTATCCCAATATCCCCAGTATCCCAATATCCCCAGTATCCCAAGATCCCCAGTATCCCCAGCATCCCCAGTATCTCACTATCCCAGTATCCTACTATCCCATATCCCAATATCCCCAGTATCCCAGTATCCCAATATCCCTGGTGTCCCAGTATCCCAGATATCCCCAATATCCCAAATATCCCCAGTGTCCCCAATATCCCCAGTATCCCAATATCCCTGGTGTCCCAGTATCCCAAGATCCCCAGTATCCCCAGCATCCCCAGTATCCCACTATCCCAGTATCCTACTATCCCCAGCATCCCAATATCCCTGGTGTCCCAATATTTCCAGTATCCCAGTATCCTACTATGCCAGTATCCCAATATCCCCAGTGTCCCACTATCCCACCATCCCAGTGTCCCCATGCCCCCCCTCAGTGCCCCCTCTCTCCCGCAGGATTCCCGGCGGGATCGGCCTCTTCCCGAGGGCCCCGAGGGGCAGCGGGGGCGGGGCCGCCTGGCTGGGGCTGAAGGACGAGGAATTCCCAGGATCCGGAGCCAGGGACGAGGATTTCCTGGGATTGGGACCCCAGGACAAGGAATTCCCAGGGCTGGGATCCAAGGACAAGGATATCCCAGGGCTGGGATCCAGGAATGAGGATTTCCTGGGACTGGGACCCAAGGATGAGAATTTTCCAAGACTGGGACCCAAGGACAAGGAATTCCCGGGACTGGAGCCCAAGGACAAGGAATTCCCAGGACTGGGATCGAAGGACAAGGATTTCCCAAGATCTGAACCCAAGGACAAGGATTTCCCAGGACTTGGATCCAAGGACAAGGACCTCCCAGGATTGGGATCCAGGAATGAGGATTTCCTGGCACTGGGACTCAAGGACAAGGAATTCCCGGGATTGGGATCAAAGGACAAGAATTTCCCAAGATTGGGACCCAAAGACGAAGATATCCCGGGATTGGGACCCAAGGACAAGGAATTCCCAGGATTGGGACCCAAGGACAAGGAATTCCCAGGATTGGGATCCAAGGACAAGGAATTCCCAGGACTGGCATCGAAGGACAAGAAGCTCCCAAGATCAGAACCCAAGGACGAGGATTTCCCGGGATTGGGATCCAGGGATGAGGATTTCCCGGGATTGGAGCCACGGGCAGGAGCCGATCCCGGCCCGGCCCTGGAGCAGAACTGGCTGAGCTCGGCCTTGGCCCGGAAAAGAGCCCGGGAGAGACATTCCCAACCCTCCGGGAGCCCGGGAAAAGAGGCAGAGGGGGTGGAGGGGCTGGATCAGCATTCCCGGGAGAGCAGGACATGCCCTTCCCAGGACACTGTTCTCCCATCCCAACCATTCCAGAAAGATCCAGGAGCTCTCCCATCCCAACCATTCCAGGTGAATCCAGGGGCTCTCCCAGCCCCACCACTCCAGGATCCAGGAGCATTCCCATCCCAACCATTCCAGAGGGATCCAGGAGCATTCCCATCCCAACCATTCCAGAGGGATCCAGGATCATTCCCATCCCAACCATTCCAGAGGGATCCAGGGGCTCTCCCATCCCAACCATTCCAGAGGGATCCAGGAGCTCTCCCATCCCAACCATTCCAGAGGGATCCAGGAGCTCTCCCAGCCCCACCACTCCAGGATCCAGGAGCATTCCCATCTCAACCATTCCAGGTGAATCCAGGAGCATTCCCATCCTGGCCATTCCCAGCTCCAGGAGCATTCCCAGCATTCCCGGCCAATCCTGGCTCCGGCTCCATCCTGGGCTCTCTCCCGGCGCGGGTGGCGGAGCTCGAGCTCCAGGTGGGACCCGGGGGGCGTCACCTGTTGGGTGGGGGGTCACCTGGGGGGGTCACCTGTTGGGTGGGGGGGTCACCTATGGAGGGGGGTCACCTGTGGAGGGGGGGTCACCTGGGGGGGTCACCTGTGGAGGGGGGGTCACCTGTGGGTGGGAGGGGTCACCTGTGGGTGTGAGGGTCACCTGTGTGTACTGGGGGTGTCACCTGTGGGTGGGGGTCACCTGTGGGTGTGTGGGGATCACCTGTGGGTTGGGGGTCATCTCTGGGTGTGTGAGGGTCACCTGGGGGGGTCACCTGTGGAAGGGGAGGGTCACCTGTGGGTGGGGGGGTCACCTGTGTGTGAGGGTCACCTGTGGGGGGGGTCACCTATGGAGGGGGATCACCTGTGGGTGGGGGGGTTACTTTTGGGTGTGGGGGGGTCACCTGTGTGTGTGAGGGGATCACCTGTGGAGGGGGGGGTCACCTGTGGGTGTGAGGGTCACAAGTGGACAGGGGTCACCTGTGGGTGGGAGGGGTCACCTGTGGGTGTGTGGGGATCACCTGTGGAGGGGGGGTCATCTCTGGGTGTGTGGGGGTCACCTGGGGTGTCACCTATGGAAGGGGAGGGTCACCTGTGGAGGGGGGGTTACTTTTGGGTGGGGGGGTCACCTGTGGGTGAGGGTCACCTGTGGGTGAGGGTCACCTGTGTCTGTGAGGGTCACCTGTGGGGGGGGTCACCTATGGAGGGGGGTCACCTGGGGCGGGGGGGTCACCTATGGGGGGTGAGGGGTCACCTGTGTGGGGGGTGTCACCCATGTGGGGGTGTCCCCCATGGGGGTGGGGTGTCCCCTCTCCCGGTGCCGCAGGTCCGGGCGCTGGAGCTGGAGCGGAGCCTCTTCCTGGGGAGTGTCCAGAGGCGGCACCGGGACCTGGATCTGCTGGAGAGCCCCCACAGGAACCTGGATGTGCTGGGATCCCACAGGTACCGGGATGTGCTGGGACCCCACAGGTACCAGGATCTCCTGGGATCCCACAGGTACTGGGATCTCCTGGAGAGATCCCAAAGGTACCAGGATCTCCTGGAGGGCTCCCAAAGGTACCAGGATCTGCTGGGATCCCAAAGGTACCGGGATCTCCTGGGACCCCACATGAACCGGGATCTCCTGGGATCCCACAGGTACTGGGATCTCCTGGGATCCCACAGGAACCGGGATGTCCTGGGATCCCACAGGAACCGGGATGTGCTGGGACCCCACAGGTACCAGGATGTGCTGGGATCCCACAGGTACTGGGATCTCCTGGGATCCCACAGCTACCAGGATGTGCTGGGATCCCACAGGTACCAGGATCTCCTGGGATCCCACAGGTACTGGGATCTCCTGGAGAACTCCCAAAGGTACCAGGATCTGCTGGGATCACGCAGGTACTGGGATCTCCTGGGATCCCACAGGTACTGGGATCTCCTGGGGAGCTCCCACAGGTACCGGGATCTCCTGGGATCCCACAGGTACTGGGTTATCCTGGGATCCCACAGGTACTGGGTTATCCTGGGATCCCACAGGTACTGGGATCTCCTGGGATCCCACAGGTACCAGGATGTGCTAGGACCCCACAGAAACCGGGATCTCCTGGGATCCCACAGGTACTGGGTTATCCTGGGATCCCACAGGTACCGGGATCTCCTGGGATCCCACAGGTACTGGGATCTCCTGGGATCCCACAGGTACTGGGATCTCCTGGAGAGCTCCCACAGGTACCGGGATCTCCTGGGATCCTACAGGTACCGGGATCTCCTGGGATCCCACAGGTACCAGGATGTGCTAGGATCCCACGGGTACTGGGATCTCCTGGAGAGCTCCCACAGGTACCGGGATCTCCTGGGATCCTACAGGTACCAGGATCTCCTGGGACCCCACAGGTACTGGGATCTCCTGGAGAGCTCCCAAGGGTACCAGGATCTGCTGGGATCCCACAGGTACTGGGATCTCCTGGGATCCCACAGGTACCGGGATCTTCTGGAGAGCTCCCACAGGTACTGGGATCTGCTGGGATCCCACAGGTACCGGGATGTGCTGGGATCCCACAGGTACCGGGATCTCCTGGAGAACTCCCAAAGGTACCAGGATCTGCTGGGATCCCACAGGTACCAGGATCTGCTGGGATCCCACAGGTACTGGGATCTCCTGGGATCCCACAGGTACCAGGATGTGCTGGGATCCCACAGGTACCAGGATCTGCTGGAGAGCTCCTGCAGGTACCGGGATCTCCTGGGATCCCAAAGGTACTGGGATCTCCTGGGATCCCACAGATACTGGGATCTGCTGGGATCCCACAGGTACTGGGATCTCCTGGAGAGCTCCCAAAGGTACCAGGATCTCCTGGGATCTGACAGGTACCAGGATCTGCTGGGATCCCACAGGTACTGGGATCTCCTGGGATCCCACAGGTACTGGGATCTCCTGGAGTGCTCTCACAGGTACCGGGATCTCCTGGGATCCCACAGGTACTGGGATCTCCTGGGATCTCACAGGTACTGGGATCTCCTGCAGGGCTCCCCCGGGTCCCCCCTGTGCTCCCCCCGCCGGGGCTGGGAGTGCTGAGGGGCTTCCCAGTCCCTCCCATCCCGATCCCGATCCCGATCCCTGCTCAGGAGTCCAGGGAAGGTGGGAGAGGAGCAGCAGGAGAGGCCACGGATGGTGACACGGAGCCAGGATGGGAGTCCCCCCCCGTGCCAGGATCACCCCCCATCCCGGGATCTGCCCCTCTCCAAGGATCACCCCACGGCCCAGGATCACTCCACGGCCCAGGATCACCCCAGATCCCGGGATCTGCCCCTCTCCAAGGATCCCTCCACGGCCCAGGATCACCCCAGATCCCGGGATCAGCCCCCGTCCCGGGAGCGGGATGAGCAGCTCACAGGTAACGTTCCCTCCAAGTGCATCATTCCAAGGATTCCTGTGCTCCATCCCAACGACACCAGTGCTGATCCCATGGAATCCAGGCACTCCTGGGACAGATCCAGCCCTGTGCTGTCCCCCAGGAGCCCCGAGATCCCGGTCCCACGGGGGGCTGCGGGGGGAATTCCCTGAGCTCCGCAGGCTCCGTGTCCGGCTCGGCTCCAGAGGGGCCACGGCTGCTCCTCCTCCCCCTCTGGGATCCCCCTCAGGCTTAGGGACCCCCAGGAAACTGGGATGAGTTGCTCCCAGCATTGCAAGGGCTGGGAACAGGGCTGGCAAAGCCCTGGGAATGGGATCTTCCCTGTGCTGGGGGTGCAGGGCACAAACACAGGCGGGTTTTCCACACTTGGAGGGAGAATCCCACCTCCTGCTGCCCAGGATGCCATTCCTGCTGCCCAGGATCCCCCTCCTGCTGCCCAGGATTTCCCTCCTGCTGCCCAGGATCCAATTCCCACTGCCCAGGATCCAATTCCCACTGCCCAGGATCCCCCTGCTGCTGCCCAGGATCCAATTCCTGCTGCCCAGGATCCCCCTCCTACTGCCCAAGATCCAATTCCCACTGTCCAGGATCCAATTCCTGCTGCCCAGGATCCAATTCCCACCATCCAGGATCCAATTCCTGCTGCCCAAGATCCAATTCCTGCTGCCCAGGATCCAATTCCCACTGCCCAGGATCCAATTCCCACTGCCCAGGATCCAATTCCCGCTGCCCAGGATCCAATTGCTCCTGCCCAGGATTTCCCTCCTGGTGCCCAGGATCCAATTCCTGCTGCCCAGGATCCAATTCCTGCTGCCCAGGATCCCCCTCCTGGTGCCCAGGATCCAATTCCCACTGCCCAGGATCCAATTCCTGCTGCCTAGGATCCAATTTCCACTGCCCAGGATCCAATTCCTGCTGCCTAGGATCCAATTTCCACTGCCCAGGATCCAGTTCCCACTGCCCAGGATCCAATTCCCGCTGCCCAGGATCCAATTCCTGCTGCCCAAGATCCAATTCCCACCATCCAGGATCCAATTCCTGCTGCCCAAGATCCAATTCCTGCTGCCCAAGATCTAATTCCCACCACCCAGGATCCAATTCCCACTGCCCAGGATCCAATTCCCACTGCCCAGGATCCAATTCCCGCTGCCCAGGATCCAATTGCTCCTGCCCAGGATTTCCCTCCTGGTGCCCAGGATCCAATTCCTGCTGCCCAGGATCTAATTCCCACTGCCCAGGATCCCCCTCCTGGTGCCCAGGATCCAATTCCCACTGCCCAGGATCCAATTCCTGCTGCCTAGGATCCAATTTCCACTGCCCAGGATCCAGTTCCCACTGCCCAGGATCCAATTCCCGCTGCCCAGGATCCAATTCCCACCATCCAGGATCCAATTCCTGCTGCCCAAGATCCAATTCCTGCTGCCCAAGATCTAATTCCCACCACCCAGGATCCAATTCCCACTGCCCAGGATCCAATTCCTGCTGCCCAGGATCCCCCTCCTGCTGCCCAGGATCCAATTCCTGCTGCCCAGGATCCAATTCCCACTGCCCAGGATCCAATTCCCACTGCCCAGGATCCAATTCCTGCTGCCCAGGATCTAATTCCCACTGCCCAGGATCCAATTCCTGCTGCCCAGGATCCAATTCCCACTGCCCAAGATCCAATTCCCACTGCCCAGGATCCAGTTCCCACTGCCCAGGATCCAGTTCCCACTGCCCAGGATCCAATTCCCACTGCCCAGGATCCCCTCCCGGTGCCCAGGCTCCCCCCTGGATCCCGGTTTTCCCTCTCCCAGCGCTCCAGGCCCGGCTGTGCCGGCAGCAGCGGGAGCAGAGCCGGCTCCGGGAGGCCTTGGCTGCCCTGGAATCCCGGCTGGGAGAGCAGGAGCAGCTCCTGGAGCAGGTGATTCCCGAAGTGTGTCCCCGTCCCCGAGCCCTCCCGGCGGGATGGGGGCGATCCCTGGAGCTGCCCCTGCCCCCCCAGGAGCGCCGCAGGGCCGAGGCCGAGCATTCCAAGGCGGAATCCCTGCGGAAGGCGCTGGAGGAGCAGCGGCAGCTCTCGGCTCAGCTGCTCTCCATGGAAAGGGCGGCGCTGGACGAGGCCAAGGTGGGCTGGGACACAATTCCAGGGGCTTTCCCAGCTTCCCACACCTGCCCTCTGCGCCTCCTGCAGCTCCAGGGGGATGGGAAAAGGGGCTCGGGAGCGGCTTGGGTGGGAGCAGGGCTGGGAAATGGGGTTGGAACCGCTGGGAAATGGGATTGGAATGAGCTGGGAAATGGGATTGGAACAAGCTGGGAAATGGGATTGGAATGAGCTGGGAAATGGGATTGGAACTGGCTGGGAAATGGGATTGGAACCAGCTGGGAAATGGGATTGGAACCGGCTGGGAAATGGGATTGGAACAAGCTGGGAAATGGGATTGGAACTGGCTGGGAAATGGGATTGGAACCGGCTGGGAAATGGGATTGGAACGGGCTGGGAAATGGGATAGGAATGAGCTGGGAAATGGGATTGGAACGGGCTGGGAAATGGGATTGGAATGAGCTGGGAAATGGGATTGGAATGAGCTGGGAAATGGGATTGGAACCGGCTGGGAAATGGGATTGGAACCAGCTGAGAAATGGGATTGGAACTGGCTGGGAAATGGGATTGGAACCAGCTGGGAAATGGGATTGGAACCGCTGGGAAATGGGATTGGAACCAGCTGGGAAATGGGATTGGAACCAGCTGGGAAATGAGATTGGAACCGCTGGGAAATGGGATTGGAACGGGCTGGGAAATGGGATTGGAATGAGCTGGGAAATGGGATTGGAATGAGCTGGGAAATGGGATTGGAACCGGCTGGGAAATGGGATTGGAACCAGCTGGGAAATGGGATTGGAACTGGCTGGGAAATGGGATTGGAACCAGCTGGGAAATGGGATTGGAACCGCTGGGAAATGGGATTGGAACCAGCTGGGAAATGGGATTGGAACCAGCTGGGAAATGAGATTGGAACCGCTGGGAAATGGGATTGGAACGGGCTGGGAAATGGGATTGGAATGAGCTGGGAAATGGGATTGGAACGAGCTGGGAAATGGGATTGGAATGAGCTGGGAAATGGGATTGGAATGAGCTGGGAAATGGGATTGGAACCGGCTGGGAAATGGGATTGGAACCGACTGGGAGATGGGATTGGAACAAGCTGGGAAATGGGATTGGAACCGGCTGGGAAATGGGATTGGAACAGGCTGGGAAATGGGATTGGAACCGGCTGGGAAATGGGATTGGAACCGCTGGGAAATGGGATTGGAATGAGCTGGGAAATGGGATTGGAACCAGCTGGGAAATGGGATTGGAACCAGCTGGGAAATGGGATTGGAACAGGCTGGGAAATGGGATTGGAACCGGCTGGGAAATGGGATTGGAACTGGCTGGGAAATGGGATTGGAATGAGCTGGGAAATGGGATTGGAACAAGCTAGGTGGGAGCTGGAAGGTCCTGGGAACCATTCAGGTGGGAAGAGGGCTTGGAATCAGCTTGGAACTGCCTGGGTGGGAAGAGGCCTGGGAAAAGGGCTTGGAACCAACTGGGTGGGAGCTGGAAGGGGCTTGGAACGGACCAAGTGGGAGCAGGGCTGGGAAAAGGGGGTTGGAACTGGCTGGGAAACGGGGTTGGAACCAGCTGGGTGGGAACAGGGCTGGGAAAAGGCTTGGAACCAACTGGGAACGGGACTTGGAACCAACTGGGAAAGGGGCTTGGAAGGAGTGTGGAACCAGGGAACAGGGCTGGGAAAGGGGCTTTGGAAGCAGCTGGGTGGAAATAGGGTTGGGAAAGGGACTTGGAAGCAGCTGGGTGGGATTGGGGCTGGGAAAGGGGCTTGGAAGCAGCTGGGTGGAAATAGGGTTGGGAATGGGGTTTGGAATGACTTGGGTGGAAACAGGGCTGGAAAATGGGATTGGAACCAGCCGGGTGGGAGCTGGAAAGGGCTGGGAGATGGGATTGGAACCAGCCAGGTGGGATTGGGGCTGGGAAATGGGATTGGAAACAGCCAGGTGGGATTGGGGCTGGGAAATGGGATTGGAACCATCTGGGTGGGAGCTGGAAAGGGCTGGGAAATGGGATTGGAACCAGCCAGGTGGGATTGGGTCTGGGAAAGGGGATTGGAAGCAGCTGGGTGGAAATAGGGTTGGGAATGGGGTTTGGAATGACTTGGGTGGAAACAGGGCTGGGAAATGGGATTGGAACCATCTGGGTGGGATTGGGGCTGGGAAAGGGGATTGGAACCATCTGGGTGGGAGCTGGAAAGGACTGGGGAATGGGGTTTGGAATGACTTGGGTGGAAACAGGGCTAGGAAATGGGATTGGAACCATCTGGGTGGGAGCTGGAAAGGGCTGGGAGATGAGATTGGAACCAGCCAGGTGGGATTGGGGCTGGGAAATGGGATTGGAACCATCTGGGTGGGAGCTGGAAAGGGCTGGGAAATGGGATTGGAACCATCTGGGTGGGATTGGGGCTGGGAAAGGGGCTGGGATCTGTACGGGGAATATCCCGGGGTGCCCCCCTGGAGCTGGGAGCAGCCTCTGGGAGCTGCAGGGAGGGATGGAAGGCAGGAATGCCGGTGGGAAGCGGGCCGGGGATCGGGATGTGCCGCGGCCCCTCGCAGGGCGCGTGGCTGGAGCAGCAGCGGGCGGAGCTCCGGGAACGCTCCGAGGGGCGCGGGAGGCTGGAAAAGGCCTGGGCGGAATTCCGGGGCCGGGAGAGGCGGAGCCGGGAGCGCTCGGAGCGCCTGGAGGCGGCCCTGAGGAACCTGGACAAGGTGAGGGGCGGGAAAATCCCGTTTGCTTGGCGTTGGGGAAAGACGGGGGCGGATAAATATATAATATGTAATATATAATATATAATTTATAATTTATAATTTATGATATATAATATACAATATAATATTATATATTATATATTATAAAATATATAATATATAATATATGATTTATATGATATATGATATATAATATATAATATAATCTATAATATAATATATTATATAATATATAATATATAATATAAAATATATTTATATATTATATAATGTATAATATATAATATAAAATATATAATATATAATATATAATATGATATATAATATTATATATATAAAATATATATGATATATAATATATAATATAGTTATTATATATTATAATGTAATATTAAACATGAGTTTATAATAAATTATAATATATCATACACAATAAATAGTGAATGTATAGTGAATATATAATAAATCTTATAATAATTTAATATTACAATATTAATAACCTAATATTATGTATTATAATATTATAATAAAATATAGTATATTATAATAAAAGATAATATATTATAATAAAATATAGTATATTATAAAAAATATAGTATATTATAATAAAATATAGTGTAATGTATAGTATTATAATATTGTAATAATATACAATATTGTAATGCTATAATATAATAATATTGTATTTTATAACTATATAAGTATAATAATTATGTTATTATAATATTAACGATAATATAATAATATAATATAATATAATAATGTATAATATAAATATAATATAAAATAAAATAATATAAAATAACATAATAATAGATAATACAATAATGAAATATGTAGCAACATAACATTTTAATGTATTTGTGATAGTAACAATTAATTATATCTAAATAATATTTAATATACAATATTATAATACTATAATATAATAATATTGTATTTTATAACTTTATAAGTAAAATAATTATGTTATTATAATATTAAGGATAACATAATAATATAATATAATATAATAATATACAATATAAATATAATATAAAATAATATAAAATAACATAATAATATATAATATAATAATGAAATATGTGGCAATATAACATTTTAATGTATTTGTCATATTAATAATTAATTATATCTAAATAATATTTAATTATGTAGTTATTTAATAATATTTAATTATATAATAGATAGCAATATACAGTATGTACAATGTGATATATATAATATGTAATTTTTTATTATCTATATCAATATATAATAATATTACAGTATAATAATAATATACAATATTATTATATATTTTAATACATAATAATATTATCATATATTCTTATAAAATAACAGATATTATAGGTATTATAAATATATTATGACTAAGATATATATTATAATGACATATATATTATAATGACCTATATTCTATATGTTATATAGTGTAGATATGATGTATATTATGATATATTTTCTATTTCTGTATATAACATATTCCAGGAAGCATCACCTTCATTCCTGGAATGTTCACCCTGAGCACAAATATTCCCCTGAACCCCCAAGAGGGTGAATTGGGCAAATCCTGCCCGTTATTCCCGTTATTCCCAAGGCTCCGGCAGTGCCGGGGCTCGTGTCCATCCCAGGGAACATTCCCTGATTCCATCTGTTCTCCAGGAGCTCGTGTCCATCCCAGGGACCATTCCCTGACCCCGGCTGTTTTCCAGGAGCTCATGTCCATCCCAGGGAACATTCCCTGACTCCAGCTGTTTTCCAGGAGCTCGTGTCCATCCCAGAGAACATTCCCTAATTCCAGCTGTTCTCCAGGAGCTCATGTCCATCCCTGGGACCATTCCCTGATTCCAGCTGTTTTCCAGGAGCTCGTGTCCATCCCAGAGAACATTCCCTGATTCCATCTGTTCTCCAGGAGCTCATGTCCATCCCAGAGAACATTCCCTGATTCCATCTGTTCTCCAGGAGCTCGTGTCCATCCCAGGGACCATTCCCTGACCCCGGCTGTTTTCCAGGGGCTCGTGTCCATCCCAGAGAACATTCCCTGACCCCATCTGTTTTCCAGGAGCTCGTGTCCATCCCTGGGAACATTCCCTGATCCCGAGCTGTTCTCCAGGAGCAGGGGCTTGTGTCCATCCCTGGGACCATTCCCTGACTCTGGCTGTTTTCCAGGGGCTCGTGTCCATCCCTGGGAACATTCCCTGACCCCAGCTGTTCTCCAGGGGCTCGTGTCCATCCCAGGGACCATTCCCTGATTCCATCTGTTCTCCAGGGGCTCGTGTCCATCCCAGGGACCATTCCCTGACCCCAGCTGTTTTCCAGGAGCAGGCAGCGCTGCGGTTCCGGGCGCGGGAGCTGCGTTCCCAGGAGGAGGGGCTGGAGCGGGAGCGGGAGGCGCTGGAGGATTCCCGGCGGGAGCTGCGGCTGGACAGGGAGAAGCTGCTCCGGGACACGGAGCGGCTCCGGCAGCGGGAGCAGGAGCTCCAGGCCCTGGCCGAGGTTGGTGGTTCCAGCCGGGAATCCTCGCTGCAATTCCAGCCGGGAGCGGAGCTGGGGCTCCCTCGGGAGTGGGAATGGTGTCCAGGGAGGAGGGGGGGGCTGCCCAGGACGCCCCAGGGCAGGGAGGGGTCCCATCCCCATCCTCATTCCCATCCCAATCCTCATTCCCATCCCCATCCTCATTCCCATCCCAGTCCTCATTCCCATCCCCATCTTCATTCCCATCCCAATCCTTGTTCCCATCCCCACCCCATCCCCATCCTCATTCCCATCCCCATCTCCATTCCCATTCCCATCCCCATCCCCACTCCATTTCCATTCCCATCCCTATTCCCATCCCATTCCCATCCCCATTCCCACCCTCCCCCAATCCCCCCCCATTCCCACCCCATTCCCATTCCCACTCCATTCCCCTCTCATTCCCACCCCACCCCATCCCAATCCCCATTCCCACCCCATTCCCATCCCCATTCCCACCCCATTTCCATTCCCATCCCTATTCCCATTCCCATCCCCATCCCTATTCCCCATCCCATTCCTATTCCCATTCCTCCCTCATTCCCACCCCATTCCCCCTCATTCCCACCCCATTCCCACCCCATTTCCTTTCCCATTCCTATTCCCATTCCCATCCCATTCCTATTCCCATTCCCCCCTCATTCCCACCCCATTCCTACCCATTCCCGCCCCATTCCTGCCCCATTCCCACCCCATCCCCATTCCCACCCCATTCCCATCCCCATTCCCCCCTCATTCCCATCCCCATTCCCACCCCATTCCCCCTCATTCCGACCCCATCCCAATCCCCATTCCCACCCCATCCCAATCCCCATTCCCATCCCATTCCCACCCCATTTCCATTCCCATCCCTATTCCCATTCCCATCCCTATTCCCATCCCCATCCCATTCCTATTCCCATTCCCCCCTCATTCCCCCCCCATTCCCCCTCATTCCCACCCCATTCCTACTCATTCCCGCCCCATTCCCATCCCCATTCCCATCCCCATTCCCACCCCATTCCCCCCTCATTCCCACCCCATTCCTATCCCCATTCCCACCCCATTTCCTTTCCCATCCCCATTCCCATCCCATTCCCATCCCTATTCCCATCCCCATCCCTATTCCCCTCCCCATCCCATTCCCATCCCCATTCCCATCCCCATTCCCACCCCATTCCCACCCCATTCCCGCCCCATTCCCGCCCGTTCCGTGTCCGGCAGCTCTCGGAGCGGCGGTCCCGGGACGGGGAACGGGCTCTTCGGGAAGCCCGGAATGTGGAGGCGGAGCAGCGGGAGCGGCTCCGGGCGGGGCGGGAGCAGCTGGAGCAGCTCCGGGAGCAGGAGCAGCGTTTGGAGCAGGTGATTCCCGGCTCGGCTGCTCTTCCCAGCGGGAATGGGGCTGCTTTGCTTCCCAGCCCTGCTCCCACCCAGCTGGGTCCGATCCCCTTTCCCAGCCCTATTCCCTGGTTCCAAGCCCCTTTCCCAGCCCTGCTCCCACCTGGATGGTTCCAAGCCCCTTCCAGTTCCCACCCTGCTGATTCCCAGCCCCTTTCCCAGCCCTGTTCCCTCTCAGCCCATTCCCAGCCCCATTCTCTCCCAGCCCATTCCCAGCCCCTTTCCCGGCCCCATTCCCAGCCCCTTTCCCGGCCCCATTCCCAGCCCATTCCCAGCCCCTTTCCCAGCCCTGTTCCCCCCCCCAGCCCATTCCCAGCCCATTCCCAGCCCCTTTCCCAGCCCTGTTCCCTCTCAGCCCATTCCCAGCCCCTTTCCCAGCCCTGTTCCCTCTCAGCCCATTCCCAGCCCCTTTCCCAGCCCTGTTCCCTGGTTCCCATCCCCTTTCCCAGCCCCGTTCCCTGGTTCCAATCCCCTTTCCCAGCCCCATTCCCTGGTTCCAAACTCCTTTCCCAGCCCCGTTCCCTGGTTCCAATCCCCTTTCCCAGCCCCATTCCCTGGTTCCAATCCCCTTTCCCAACCCTGTTCCCTGGTTCCAATCCCCTTTCCCAGCCCCGTTCCCTGGTTCCAATCCCCTTTCCCAGCCCCGTTCCCTGGTTCCAATCCCCTTTCCCAGCCCTGTTCCCTGGTTCCAAGCCCCTTTCCCAGCCCTCCCCCGCTGTTCCCGGCCCCTTGCCAAGGGCTGCTCCCGTCCCTTTTCCCGGGAATGGGCAGGACCGGCTGAGCCTGGCGCGGCAGCGGCGGCAGCTCCAGCGGCTCCGGCAGGAATTGTCCCCGCAGGAATTGTCGGTGCCCGGCGCCGGGACCCTGCTGGGCACAGCCCGGGAGCGGCCGATCCCGAGGGACGTGATCCCGGGGGACCGGCTCCACATCCCCCTGGGTGAGGCTCCCGCATTCCCGGGGGTGTTCCCGGCGCTGGTTTCACCCCCTGGGGGTCCCTCCGGTGGGATTTGGGCTCCTGATGCCCCGGAGGAGCTCCGGGAGCCCGGGAAGGGGGGAGGGAAGGAGGGAGGGAAGGAGGCGGGTCCAGGGATACTCCGCTGTCTCCGCCCGCAGCTCCGGCGGCCCCCGGCACTCCGGGATTGCTCCCGGGATTCCTGCCTCCCCTGGGGATGATCCTGGGGGGCACCAGGGACACCCTGTCGGGATCGGCCGCGCTCCAGGGGCACCTCCTGCTGCTGAAACACCGGGCACGGATGGTGAGAGGGACGGGAAGGGCCTTGGAATGGGCTGGGAAAGGGATTGGAACCTGCTGGGGGGGGCTGGAACGGGCTTGGAATGGGCTGGGAAAGGGATTGGAACTTGCTTGGGGGGGGCTGGAATGGGCTTGGAATGAGCTGGGAAAGGGATTGGAACCTGCTGGGAGGGGGCTGGAACGGGCTTGGAATGGGCTGGGAAAGGGATTGGAACCTGCTGGGGGGGACTGGAACGGGCTTGGAATGGGATCGAGATGGGAAAGGGGCTTGGAACCAACTGGGAGGGGGATTGGGAAGGGACTCAGAACCAGCTGGGTGGGTACAGGGATGGGAAAGGGGCTGGGAAAGGGGCTTGGAACCAGTTGAGTGGGAACAGGGCTGGGAAATGGGATTGGAACCAGCTTGGGGGACGTGAGGAGGGGTTGGGAAAGGGGCTCAAACCCAGCTGGGTGGGAGCTGGAAGGGGCTGGGAGAGGGTTTGGAACCATCTGGGTGGGAGCTGGAAGGGGTGGGGGGATCATCCCATCCCTCCTCCCACCCCCAGGACCACGATTTCCTGGAGAGCGAGAGCTTCTTCCTGGAGAACCTGAGGAAAGGGCTCTGAAACCTCCCCCAGGACCAGCTCAGAGCTTTGGGGGAGCTGGAGCTGGAATGGGAGCTGGAATGGGAGCAGGAGTTGGAATGGGAGCAGGAGCTGGAATGGGAGCTGGAGTTGGAGCTGTGCCCCCCCCCCCCCCGGCCCCAAAGGTGGCCCCACCCCCTGTTTTTTGTGTGTTTACAAACTAATAAATGTATTTTTTTAGTAATAAATTCTCGGCTGAGGAGTTTTCCCTCGATTCCAAGCGTTCCCAGAGGGCTCAGAACATGGAATTACACACACACACCCCTGGGCTGTGGGAGCCACGGCTGGTCCGGCCTCTGTCCCTCCTTGTCCCATCCTTGGGACACCTGAGGACACCCTGGGGACACATTGGAGACACTCTGGGGGCATCTGGGGTGTCCCAGGTGTGTCCCAGGTGTGTCCAGGTGTGTCCCAAAATTGGGGAGAGAGAGAGGGGGCGCTCTCAGGGGTTTCCAGGGGTGACAGGAGGGTCCCCAGAGGTGACAGGAGGGTCCCAGGGGTGCCCGGGGGTCCTGGGGGGTCCCCAGGGGTGACAGGAGGGTCCTGGGGTGACTTGGGGTCCTCAGGAGTGACTGGGAGGGCACTGGGGGGGGTCTCGGTGGTGAGTGGGGTGTCCCGGGGGTCCCCAAGGGTAACTGGGAGGTCCCGCTGGGTCATCCAGGGGTGACTGGAGGGTCCCCAGGGGTGACTGGAGGGTCCTGAGGGGTTCCCAGGGGTGACAGGAGGGTCCTGGGGGGTCCCCAGGGGTGACTGGAGGGTCCTGAGGGGTTCCCAGGGGTGACAGGAGGGTCCTAAGGGGTTTCCAGGGGTGACTGGAGGGTCCTGAGGGGTCCCCGGGGGGGTCTCGGGGGGGACGGGGGGAGGGGTGTCCACCTCTCCGTCCTGGGGGTCCCTGCGGTGGGATGGGGGGGGAGAGCGGGGAGACCCGCGATGGCCACGCCCTCTCACGTAGCCACGCCCCTTCGCGGGGCAGCCCCGCCCCTCCGCTCTGGCCCCGCCCCTCCCGCCGTGGCCCCGCCCTGATTCCCGTGGCCCCGCCCCTTCCCAGTGCACCCTTCCCTTTATGTAGCCACGCCCCCTCCCGCCCTATTTCGTAGTAGCTCCGCCCCTTGCTCTGGCCCCGCCCCATTCCATGTGGGCCCGCTTCATTTCCCTGTGGCCCCGCCCCCGTTTGACCCCGCCCCATCCTCAATGCCCCGCCCCGTTCCCGCCCTGGCTCCGCCCCATCCCCGCCCCGTTCCCGCCGTGCCCCGCGGCCCAAGATGGCGGCCGCGCTGAGGGTCCCGCTGCTGGCGCTGCTCGTGGCGGGGGCGGCGCTGGGAGGGGGCGGCGGGACCTGCCGGGGGGGCCCCGGGACCGGCCCCGGGAGCAGGGTGAGCACGGGGGGGGGGGTCCGGGACCGGGGGGGCTGCCGGGGGAGGGGCCAGTGCGGGTCTCCCCCAGCCCAGGGGCCCCCAGGCCGGACAGTGCCCCCTCTGCCCCCCCCAGTCTCCCCTTGGACCTCCCGGGACCCCCCTCAGTCACCCCCTGCGGCCCCCCCGGCACCGCCAGGACCCCCCAAGTCACCTCCGGGACCTCCCCAGTCACCCCCGGGACGCCCCCGGTCACCCCTGGGACCCCCCCTCCATCATCCTCAAGAGCCTCCGAGACCCCCCAGTCACCCCTCGGGACCCCGCAGTCCCCCTCAGAACTCCTCCCGGTCATCCCAGGACCCCCCCAGTCACCCCTGGGACCCCCAGTCCCCCTCAGAACTCCTCCCGGTCATCCCAGGACCCCCCCAGTCACCCCTGGGACCCCCAGTCCCCCTCAGAACTCCTCCCGGTCATCCCAGGACCCCCCCAGTCACCCCTGGGACCCCCCAGTCCCCCCCAGAACTCCTCCTTGGCATCCCAGGGACCCTCCAGTCACCCCTGGAACTCCTCCTTGGCATCCCAGGGACCCCCCAGTCACCCTTGGGACCCCCCAGTAAGCCTTGGGGACCCCCTCAGTCACCCCCGGTCACCCCCAGGCCCCCCTGGGCTCCCCCAGTCACCCCTGGGACCCCCCCAATCATCCCCATGACCCTCCAAGACCCCCCAGTCACCCCTCGGGACCCTGGGATGGGGGGGGGGATTCGCTTGTTCATTAATATTCGTGAGGGGGCGGGGTCAGTGCTGTGATCTCATTATTATTAATGAGGATCCATCCGTATCAATTGTTAATAGTCTTATTAGTTATTAATAATATTATTAATTATTATTAATATTAATCATTGATACATTCTTATTGACGAGGGGTGGTTTAAACTGTCAGTTTGTAAATATTCATTTGGGGGCTGGGGCTGTGCAGTGGTGCCTCATTAATATTAATGAGGGATTATTATTATTATTAATTATTGTAACAATATTAATGGGTGCTCTACATCCTTAATAGGCATAAGGGGTTCAGAGCAATAATTCATTAATATTAAGGAGGGATTATTACTGTTATTATTTATTGCATTGATTAGTATATTAATATTAATGAATGCTTTGGGTCCTTAATAAGCATAAAGGGTTGGAGCAATGACTCATTAATATTAATGAGAGGTGGTCCTATCTCTCATTTACTCATTAATATTCATGAGGGGTGGGTACTACTCCATTTATACTCATTAATATTAATGAGATGCACACCCTGCAGGTGTGTTAATTGGTGTCAGCTCATTAATATTCACAACTGGGTCATCACAGATGGGGCAGAATCTGTTGCATCTCATTAATATTCAAAAGCATGTTTATTAGGTGATGTTTACTCTCTCATTAATATTAATGAGAGATGGTGTCGCTGCCCTGGGTCGACATTAATATTCATTGGGGTGGTCACAAGCTCATTAATATTAATGAGGCGAGAGTGTCCTCATCATGGTGTCACCCCCCTGTGTCCCCTCCTTGTGTCCCCCCAGCCTGGTGACAGCGAGAGCTGCAGGGTGAGCCTGAGCCTGGAGCACTCCTTCGAGCTGGGTGAGGGGACACTGGGGACATTGGGGGGGACACTGGGGACAGGGGGGGGACATGGGGGACATGGGAGGGACATGGGGGGGACACTGGGGACATGGGAGGGACACTGGGGACATGGGGGGGACACTGAGCACTCCTTCGAGCTGGGTGAGGGGACATTGGGGACACTGGGGGGACACTGGGGACATGGGGGGGACACTGGGGACATTGGGGACATGGGGGGGACATTGGGGACATGGGGGGGACACTGGGGACATGGGGGGACACTGAGCACTCCTTCGAGCTGGGTGAGGGGACATTGGGGACACTGGGGGGGGACACTGGGGACATGGGGGGGACACTGGGGACATTGGGGACATGGGGGGAACACTGGGGACATGGGGGGGACACTGGGGACATGGGGGGGACACTGGGGACACTGGGAACATGGGGGGAACACTGGGGACATGGGGGGGACACTGGGGACATGGGGGGACACTGAGCACTCCTTCGAGCTGGGTGAGGGGACACTGGAGACATTAGGGACATGGGGGGGGCACTGGGGACATGGGGGGGACACTGAGCACTCCTTCGAGCTGGGTGAGGGGACAGGGGGACACTGGGGATGTGGGAGGGGACACTGGGGACGTGGGGGGGACACTGGGGACACTGGGGACATGGGGGGGCACTGGGGACATGGGAGGGACATTGGGGACATGGGAGGGACACTGGGGACAGGGGGGTGGCACCAAGGATGCTGGGCCGGGGGTGGCAGTGGGGCCATGGTGACAGGGTGCCACCCTGTGTGCCCAGTGGGTGCCACCCTGTGTGCCCAGTGCCGTGTCCCCGCAGAGGACACCCCACAGTTCCGGTGCAGGGGGGACACTGGGTGACACTGGGCTGGGGGTGGCAGTGGGGCCGTGGTGACAGGGGTGTCCCCACCACTGTGTCCCCACAGACGATGCCCCACAGTTCCAGCGCAGGGGGTCCCTGGGTGACACTGGGCTGGGGGTGGCAGTGGGGCTGTGGTGACAGGGGTGACCCTGCAGAGGACACCCCACAGTTCCGGTGCAGGGGGACACTGGGTGACACTGGGCTGGGGGTGGCAGTGGGGCCGTGGTGACAGGGGTGTCCCCACCACCATGTCCCCGCAGATGACGCCCCGCGGTTCCGGCGCAGGGGGACACTGTCACTGAGCCCCGGCCCCGAGCCCGCCCTGGCCCTGGCACAGAAACCCCTCGGGGACGAGGACAGAGCCCGGCTCAGGGTGAGGGGGGACGGGGGGGGCACTGGGGGACACCGGGGGTGACACCGGGGGTGACACTGGGTGTGACACTGGGTGTGACACTGTGTGTGACACTGGGGTGACACTGGGTGTGACACTGTGTGTGACACCGGGGTGACACTGGGGGTGACACTGGGTGTGACACCGGGGTGACACTGGGGGTGACACTGGGTGTGACACTGTGTGTGACACCGGGGTGACACTGGGGGTGACACTGTGTGTGACACTGTGTGTGACACCGGGGGTGGCACTGGGGCTGACACTGTGTGTGACACTGGGGGTGGCACTGGGGGTGACACTGGGTGACACTGTCCCCCAGCAGGAGGTGGGCTGGGCTGTACCGAGTGTGGGTCGGGGGGGGTTGAGGGTGGTCAGGGGGGTCCTGGGGTGTCCCTGTGTGTGACACTGTCCCTGTTCCAGGAGGTGGCAGCCCGGGACGGGCTGTACCGTGTGCGGGTTTGGGGTGTCCCTGGGGGGATGACCCTGTGGGTGACACTGTGACACTGTCCCTGTCCCTGTCCCAGGAGGTGGCAGCCCGGGACGGGCTGTACCGTGTGCAGGTTTGAGGTGACCCTGTGGGTGACACTGTGACACTGTCCCTGTCCCTGTCCCAGGAGGTGGCAGCCCGGGACGGGCTGTACCGTGTGCGGGTGCCCCGCAGGCCCCCGGCCCCCGGCGAGGAGGAGGGGCCCAGCTTCGTCACGTCCTTCGTGCGGGCGGTGAGTGGGGGGGACACCCGGGACCCCCCCGGACCCTCTGTGTCCCCCCCATGTCCCCCCATGTCATCCCGTGTCCCCCCATCATCCCATGCCCCCCCATGTCCCTGTGGTCCCTGTGCATCTGTCCTCCTGTGTCCCCTGTCCCCCCATGTCACCCCATGTCCCCTGTGTTCCCCTGTTCTGGTGTCCCCTCCTGTCCTGGTGTCCCCCCATATCCCCTGTCCCAGTGTCCTCCCATGTCCCCCCATGTCCCCTGTCCCCATGTCCCCCGTGTCACCGTGTCCCTGTCCCCAGTGTGCCCTGTGTGCCCTGTGTCCCCCTGTCCCCCGTGTCACCGTGTCCCTGTCCCCATGTCCCTCGTGTCACCGTGTCACCGTGTCCCTGTCCCCCATGTCACCGTGTCCCTGTCCCCAGTGTGCCCTGTGTCCCCTGTCCCCATGTCCCCCGTGTCACCGTGCCCCTGTCCCCAGTGTGCCCTGTGTCCCCTGTGTTCCCCATGTCCCCAATGTCACCGTGTCCCTGTCCCCAGTGTGCCCTGTGTCACCATGTCCCCAGTGTCCCTGTCCCTATGTCCCCAATGTCACCGTGTCCCTGTCCCCAGTGTGCCCTGTGTCCCCATGTCCCTGTCCCCATGTCTCCCGTGTCACCGTGTCCCTGTCCCCAGTGTGCCCTGTGTCACCATGTCACCGTGTCCCTGTCCCCATGTCCCTCATGTCACCGTGTCCCTGTCCCCCATGTGCCCTGTGTCCCCTTTCCCCAGTGTCACCATGTCCCTGTCCCCATGTCCCTCGTGTGCCCTGTCCCCATGTCCCCAATGTCACCGTGTCCCTGTCCCCAGTGTACCCTGTGTCCCCTGTCCCCAGTGTGCCCTGTGTCACCATGTCCCTGTCCCCAGTGTCCCTCTCCTCACCTCCCCAATGTCACTGTGTCACCGTGTCCCTGTCCCCATGTCCCCCGTGTCACCGTGTCCCTGTCCCCAGTGTGCCCTGTGTCCCCAATGTCCCCGTGTCACCATGCCCCTGTCCCCAGTGTGCCCTGTGTCCCCAATGTCCCCGTGTCACCATGCCCCTGTCCCCAGTGTGCCCCATGTCCCCTGTCCTCATGTCCCCAATGTCACCGTGTCCCTGTCCCCCTGTCCCCCGTGTCACCGTGTCCCTGTCCCCAGTGTGCCCTGTGTCCCCTGTCCCCCGTGTCCCTGTCCCCCTGTCCCCAATGTCACCGTGTCCCTGTCCCCAGTGTGCCCTGCTGGAGTCGCGCCTGTCGGACCAGCTGACCCTGCACGTGGACGTGGCCGGGAACGTGGTGGCCCTGGGGGTGGTGGCACTGCCGGGGACCTGCCGGGGGACGGAGGTGGAGGACGCGGAGCTGGAGCTCTTCAACACCTCGGTGGCCCTGAGACAGCCCCTGCCCGCGGCCACGTGGGTGACACGGGGGGGACAGGGGGGGACAGGGGGGGGACAGGGGGACATGGGGGGACACGGGGGGGACACGGGGACATGAGGGGACACAGGGACAGGGGGACACTGTGGGGACACAGGGACAGGGGGACATGGGGGGACACGGGGGGGACACAGAGACAGGGGGACATGGGGACATGGGGGGACACGGGGTGACACAGGGATCTGGAGCTCTTCAACACCTCGATGGCCCTGAGACAGCCCCTGCCCGCGGCCACGTGGGTGACACGGGGACATGGGGGGACACGGGGACAGGGGGACATGGGGGGACACGGGGGGGACACAGAGACAGGGGGACATGGGGACATGGGGGGACACGGGGTGACACAGGGATCTGGAGCTCTTCAACACCTCGATGGCCCTGAGACAGCCCCTGCCCGCGGCCACGTAGGTGACACGGGGACATGGGGGGACACGGGGACAGGGGGACATGGGGGGACAGGGGGACATGGGGGACCCTGTGGGGACACTGTGGGGACACAGGGTACCCTTGGGGACACTGTGAGGACAGTGGGGACAGTGGAGGGACATTAGGGACCCTGTGGGGACACGGGTGAGGGCACATGGGGACACAGTGACACTGGCCCAGGGGGATGGGGTGACCCTGGGAGGGGGGACAGAGGACACGGTGACCCTGAGGGGGACATTTGGGGGGCCTGGGAGTGCAGGGGTGGGGAGGAGGGGACATTTTAGGGGCCTGTGACATTTTGGGAGGTCCAGGGAGGGTCCCCCAGGTTTTGGGATGCCTCTGAGCCCCCCTGGCCCCCCCCCAGCCCCGAGACAGCCGCCTTCATCCGGCACCTGGAGCAGGAGCAGGCACAGAGAGCCCGGAACCCCCAGGAGCAGAAATCCTTCTTTGCCAAATATGTGAGGGAAAAACCCCCCAAGTCCCCCCCAGCACCCCCAAACTCCCCCCCCAAAATCACCCCTCCAAAATTCCCCCCAAAACCCCTCAATTCCCCCCGAAACACCCCCAAAAACACCAACACCCCCCTCCTAAATCCCCTCCCAAACCCCACCAATGGTCCTGAAACCCCCCAATCCCCCCAAACCTCCCCAAAACCCCTCAACCCCCCCCAATCCCCCCTAAAACCCCCCAACCCCCTCCAAATCCCCCCCAGAAATTCCCCAATACCCCCAAGCCCCACCCAAAAACCGCCCAAACCTCCCCAAACCCCCACCGACCTCCTCTCCAAACCCACCCAAAACCACCAACACCCCCCCAAACCCCTCCCAAAAAACACCAACACACCCCCCAACCCCCCCCAAAACCCACCTCTCCAAAATCCGCCCCCTAAACCCCTCAACTCCCTCCAAACCCCCTCCAAAATCCGACCAAAACCCACCAATACCCCCAAACCCTCCCAAAAACCACTCACACCCCCCAACCCCCTCAAACCCCCCAACCCCCTCCTGACCCTCCCCAACTCTGCCCATTTGGGGTCCCCCAATCCCCTCCTGACCCCCACAAACCCCCTTTGGGGTCCCCCAGACCTTTTGGGACCCCCAACCCCCCCCTCCCCATTTCCTGAGCAGGGAAGGGTTTTGGGGGGACCCCTCCCACATTTCCCTTGGGGGGCAGCATTTGGGGTACCCCGGGTTTCCCTTTGGGGGGTGGATTTTGGGATGACCCCCCATTTCCCTCAGGGGGTGGATTTTGGGGTGACCCCAGCCCTGGGTTTCCCTTTGGGGGGTGGATTTTGGAGTGACCCCCCATTTCTCTTTGGGGGGTCATGTTTTTGGGGTGACCCCCCCATTTCCCACGGGGGATGGATTTTGGGGTGACCCCCCCCCGGGTTTCCCTTTGGGGGGGGGTGGATTTTGGGGTGACCCCAGCCCTGGGTTTCCCTTTGGGGGTGGATTATGGGGTGACCCATTTCCCAGGGGGGTGGATTTTGGGATGACCCTCCCCGGGTTTCCCTTTGAGGGGTGGATTTTGGGGTGACCCCCCCCCGGGTTTCCCACTGGAGGGTGGATTTTGGGGTGACCCCCCCGGGTTTCCCTTTGAGGGGTGGATTTTGGGGTGACCCCCCCCCGGGTTTCCCACTGGAGGGTGGATTTTGGGGTGACCCCCCCGGGTTTCCCTTTGGGGGGGGTGGATTTTGGGGTGACCCCCCCCGGGCTTCCCTTTGAGGGGTGGATTTTGGGGTGACCCCCCCGGGTTCCCCATAGGGGTGGATTTTGGGGTGACCCCCCCGGGTTTCCCTTTGGGAGGTGGATTTTGGGGTGACCCCCCCGGGTTTCCCTTTGTGGGGTGGATTTTGGGGTGACCCCCCCGGGTTTCCCTTTGGGAGGTGGATTTTGGGGTGACCCCCCCGGGTTTCCCTTTGGGAGGTGGATTTTGGGGTGACCCCCCCGGGTTTCCCTTTGTGGGGTGGATTTTTGGGGTGACCCCCCCGGGTTTCCCTTTGGGAGGTGGATTTTGGGGTGACCCCCCCGGGTTTCCCACTGGGGGTGGATTTTGGGGTGACCCCGCTGTCCCCCCGCAGTGGATGTACATCATCCCCATCGTGCTCTTCCTCATGATGTCCGGAGCCCCCGATGCGGGGGGGGCACAGGGAGGGGGGGCCGGGGCGGGGGAGGGGGGGGGGGTCAGGTGAGACCCCTCCCCCTCCCCAAAGCCCCGCCCACTCCTCCTCCGGGTGGGGGATGGGCAATAAAGTTGTGTGTGACCCCCCAAACTTGTCTGATCCCCAAATCTGGGTGTGATTTCTTTCCCACCCCCCCAAATCTGGGTGTGACCCCCCCCAAATCTGGGTTTGATCCCCTCCCACCCCCCACATGTGGCCTGACTGGGGGGGGGGGGGAGGGGCGCGGGAGGGGGGCAGGGGAGCACCCCCCGGGTTGAGGGGGGTCTGGGGGGCACCTGGGACTGCCGGGGGGGCCCAGGGGCACCCCTGAAATTGGGGGGGGAGTCGTGGACATGGGGTCGTTTGGGAGGGTCCAGAGTGGCACCCGCGGGGTTGGGGGGGGACACCCGAACATCGGGGCCCTTCTGGGGGTCCCGGTTTGGGGTCGGGGGGGGGGGATTCGTGAGCGGGGCCACGCCCCTTTATGCAAATGCACGTGAGAACACGCCCCTTTATGGCAATAAATGCACTGGAGACACGCCCCTTTATGTAAATGAACGTCCAGGAGGACACGCCCATTTATGCAAATCGTGTGAAATCAGACGCCCCTTTATGCAAATACACGTGGAAGAGCGCGTCAGGTTATGCAAATACACGTGTGAGGACACGCCCCTTTATGCAAATGTACAGTGTAGCTCACGCCTCTTTATGCAAATTCAGACGTGGGGAAGGACACGCCCATCTTTGCGCGAGGAGGGGGGGCGTTGCCGCACCCCCGCGCGCTGATTGGCCGCGAGCGGGATCACGTGTCCCCGCCGAGGTCACGTGGGTTT